>NC_079436.1:30723848-30916348 GCF_903798145.1 Danio aesculapii | reverse complement strand
TTTCTTTAGTTAATGAATGACTTGACGACGCAAAAGACAATCCTGACATGCAAGGAAAGTGTTTGAAGGTGTGTGATGCAGAGCACAGACGCTCTTGACAATTCTGGAAGTAATTAATATTACAACACGAATACTAAAATAGTTAAGGCGTTTTAGAATGATCAAAAAGAACATTTCCTATGTTTTACAATGTGGTCAGTCTGCTGGTTTGACCATTTACACACATTGTTATCATCGTATGATCTCTTGTAACAATCACATTACTTTTTTAAAGCACATTCTGGAATTTGTTTTAGGAAAAGTGTCTCCATCGTAGTTTATGCACATTTTTTTCTTACTGAATAAAAAGTTTATCCTACTCAGTTATGCAAATTTGTTATTTATGTGCATTTTCAAAATTTATGCGCATCTTGGCATTTCCATCAGCCGTTTTTTATGCACATATCCAAAACACGCATACAAATAGGTGGATGGACACATTGCTACTGAGTAGCTCCTCTTTTTTTAATGTTAAATGCCAATAAATGACATTTAAACTGCAATAAATTTCTTTTAGGTGACAAGACGTGTCAGTAAGTAGGAAGAATTTGAGGATCTTAAGTATATCATTAAAAAAAAAATTATAATTCTGAAGAAGTGAGAAACTTCAAGCTTTCTAAATGTAAATTTTGTCACTGCTTTGGAGCACACAAGCTAATGGATACTAACACTTTAAATATGCCTGAAAAAACAAAACATTTTAACTGAATGTGTCTTCTAGCCTCTCACTTACATTGACAAAAGCCTAAAAATTCTGCAGATTTTCCCTGGAGACTTTTTCCATCAGACCATACTGGATTTAGTAGTTAAGCGAAGGCTATCAGACCGCACGCTGCCTGAAAAAGCAGCTCTATGAACAGCGCTCGCCGTGTGACAAGACATGATGTGATAATTACACTATTTATAACTTGACTGAATAAAAACTGTGCCGTTTACAGACTACACACAAAGATCTGATTATTTGGGTATTCTACTTCAGACACACATGGCATTGATACTCTGAGAGAGAGAGAAAGGCTTGGTATCAAGAGATCTCTTCATAGCGCTGCCTGAAGCAGAACAGAGGAATGATCACTGAACAAAAGAGAAATAAATCACATTAGTTCTCCACTGTTATTTAGGCCTACTGCCACAACTGCAGTTTGTAATTCTGATTTAATGAAACACACTGGCTATATTGTTTTAGTGGTTTCATTTACATAACATTAGACTTCCATGAACTCTGTCATTCCATTACAGTGCGTATGCACACACAAACAAACGCAACACCAAACAACCTATCCCCATGGTGAAAATTTGAATGAGCTCAGCCACAGTTTAACATGAAAACAAATGACACTGGATTTGTAGACAGATTATATATTATTTTTTTGTTAAAATCAGTATTACACAATACAAAGATATTATTATTAAAAATAAAAATGATTACAATATAAATAAAATACAAATAAAAATAAAACACGAATATTAACAGCATCTTCATATTAAAAAAATTATACTTCACCCAAAAATTACATTTTGAAACAAGTGTGAGTAAATTATGACAATTTATGGGTGGATTATGCCTTTACTTTCTTTAGTACAACTTCAGAAGCGTAACTAAAACAGAAATTAAATATATAGTACTTAATAATCTTTTATTTATTCAGATTATAGAATAGGGCTGTGCGATTAATTGAAATTGTGATTTGGACATGCGCGATTTCTAAATGGCTTTACAGCACGATTTTCTCGCGGTATGATATTTGAACCAATCATAACGCAATGCGCCTAAAAAGAGCGCGAGAGCAGGATACTGAATAGCCTATGTATACAGGGATGATGAGTTCAGCACAGGAGGACTTGGGGCCAAAAAAAAAGTCAACATCTGTGGTATGGGATTAAGTTACTTTGGATACAGGTAGGCTGATGTATGGCAGAACCAGGTCATTTGTAAGTCAGTCATATACTTTGTCTAAAAGCGCATGCAAAGCGTAAGTGCGTCGCTTCCTTCAGCATTTTCAACGTGCTTTGTGATCGCTCTTTTGTCGTTGCTCGGTGACCATCAACCATTTTCTCAGAAGATGACAAACTAACAAAACATTGCTGCAGTTCTGATACAAGTTTTACGTATGGAGAGAATTTAGTGTTCAGGTGTCTTGTGTTTGTCAGAGGTAACCGAAATGTGTATATTCCATTTAAAGTATAAAGCTGATCGCACAGTTATTGTCATGTGACTCGCAGTGCGGCATTCTGAAAAGTACAATTTAGAGTTTGTCTGAAAAAGACATGTTTTCAGCTGGGTGCACCTGGCCATGCGCGTGTGCCACTCTCAGTATGTGAACGCAATCCACGTGCCTCTATTGGAAGTAACGGACTTGTGTGCGCAAAAGATGCGATATGTGAACGGCCTATTTTACGGCAGCGTCACAAAGAGGTCTATGATCTATGCATGACAAAACAAATCTGTGAACACACATGCAACTACTTCTGATATTGGGTTAAGTAGAACATCGGAGCCTTACTTGAGCTTGACGGCGAGCATGCTCACACACTCTCACACGCACGCACGCACGCACGCACGCACGCACGCACGCACGCACGCACACACGCACACACGCACACACGCACACACGCACACACGCACACACACACACACACACACACACACGTTTCGCCTTTGGTCTGTTCTAAACACAATTTTTTATTTTATTTCATGTCTGTTTTAGAGACATTTTACAGGTCCTTGATAAAGGTAAATTAAATGTTTAAATAGGTTTCAGATTCATACTTTAAACACAGTCAGTCTGTCTGTGACAAAATCATGATTAAAATCAAAATTGCAATATTGTTTAAGAAAATCATGATCGGTTTCTTCTTCCCATATCACACAGCCCTATTACAGAAGTATAATTCTCTTGTCGCAGTTTGTCTTGTTTTCGCATGTGTGTAAACATGTCATTCTGTGTAAAGCTCTGAGGCCTGGA
This sequence comes from Danio aesculapii, assembly GCF_903798145.1. Taxonomy (NCBI): domain Eukaryota; kingdom Metazoa; phylum Chordata; class Actinopteri; order Cypriniformes; family Danionidae; genus Danio; species Danio aesculapii. The sequence goes on along the minus strand of NC_079436.1, from coordinate 30,913,343 downwards.
ATGGGGAAAAGTCTAAATCTGCAATCCAAAAGAACAGACCTGCAATCAGACATCTGCTCCAGCTTCTTAGGAATTCTAGTTTCCTTAAACAAAGATAGTTGGAGAGTTCTTATCGCTCTTATCCACCCACCTGTGACGGCACCAGGAAAAGGGTTGTTCACTGCCACCGTAGAGAAGGAGGACGAGGCTCCACCGAAAGGTGTGATGACAGAGGAAGAGCCACCAAAAGGGGTGAGGCCAGAGGTGCGACTGTTGTAGTTGTTGGTGGGACCCTTCAGGGCTGGTGACTGACCCATCTGAGTGGGGTCTGGTCCATAGAGGCCCATGTGTGACCCAGGGGTGGGATTGGTGGGATCTGGTCGGTACTTCTGTGTGGGACCCTTGTCCTCTTTACTCTTGACACAGCCCATAGTCAAGCCTGTCAAGAAAGAGAGTTAATATTAATCAACACTCAAGGCATTTTTTGCCAAAGGAATACAATATTGACCTATCAAAGCAATTGCAATTGTTTATGGCTGCACTGAAAATAATGTAATACACGTCATTTTTCCATGATAAATGTATAACATTTTAGAAAATATTTCATTTATATGATGACAAATCTACATTTTTTAAAATCCCCAAAAAATTGGGAGCTGTCGGCTTGAATTCTTAAGGTGTGTGAGGAGGAACGAGCCAACCTATTAGTTCATCTTGTTGAATTCGACCAATCAGATGAACAAAATGAATAGCGAGCTTGAGGCGTCATGCATGACAGTTGTCAGAGAAGATAGTTTACAGTGGACAAGGTTATAATTCACTGAAAAAGAACCTGTAAGTTGTGTACATTTCCAGTATCAATAACTGTCATGAGAGAGAGATACAAACACAAACCAACACAACGAATATGACTAACTGCAGGCAGCATCAGGACACGGACATGCTCATCCACAAATTTAAGTCCAATCAAATTGAACAAAAGAAGAGAATCTGATTTATTGGAATGAAGCAGCAGAAAAACAAAGTAAACTTAAATGTTATTTAGACCTAAATAGAGATTATATGGCAGCAACTTATCTGAGTGAAATAAATGAATTAGGAACAACAATGACCAAAAATACAGACTGAGTGCTTATAGAGTCTCTGAAAGCAATGTTTTCGGGCAAGAATTTCATGCAATTGCTTTGGAATTTGCAGGGTCATAAAACTGTGTTGATCATCACTGCATCTAAACAATTTTCACATAAGTGACTCGTACATGGACATACAATCTTCCAACCATCAGAATTCACACCACTGACCCCACCTTTATGTGTAATATCTATGAACAAACAGTTGTCATAAACGGCTGTTGAGGTGATCTATTCAGCTGCAACAAATAAAGGTTTTGACTCAGAAACAGTATTCGATGTATCACAACTAGGGCTACACAATTAATTGGAAATAGATCACAATCTCGATTCGACCCTACACATGATCTTAATTCAGCTTTTCTACAATTCGGCCAATTATATTTTCAAGATCAGGAGAGAAGCATAAAGGCACAAGTCTTTACATTGTTTTATATACATTGCTTAGCAACATGGACACCTCCAAATGGTGTTAAAAGTGTCAGCTGTTTTTATAAGGTATTATTCACCCAAACCTGTAATATCTCTCTTAATGTAATGACGTATTTGCAGCCGTGAAATTACACATGAGCTGACGCCCTATTTATTTACTACCGAGAGGATGCGCACGTGCCTGCCAATGATGTCTACTTTAGTGAATAGAACCTGCATAGGCTGTGAATAACGTAATAAAGTTAATAAAGTAAATAACGTTCAGATTGTTGCACAGTGCGATTGTTTGGGAGCCGTGCGGGAAGTATGATTTGCATGTATGTTTTTATTTCTCAAAGTGACGGCAGCCATGACATGAACCGTACTCGGCAGTGAAAGTAAAACCAAAACCGCGCACATCATTTAAATGATCATATCGCATTTTGCTTAGTTTTTTCTTTCATACCATGAAAATAAATGTTTGCTAGGTCAGTAAAACTACTCTAGCCTATATTATGTTAATGGAATGCAAGAGGGAATCTGATAATGACAAATGTCTGATTTTACCAGTGAAAAAAATGGTCTAACAATGTTGTTAATGACAAATGACAAGCACATGTCCTAAACATAATAACTCAACTTAAGAATAATGAATAGTTGTATTCTGATGTAATCACTTTACTGTGAATTAACAACCAGGACAAATATGAAGTCTGTTCAAGTCCATCATTCTAAGTCTATACAAAATTTAGCATTTTAACCAACAATATTATTAGTGTTGTTTTACCATATGTTTGAGAAATAATAATAATAATAATAATAATAATAGCCTACTCGTATTAACCTTTATTTTATTACATCTACAGAATGGTGAGAAAGTCGTGATCTTGATTTCATGATTCTCATTTTAGCCAGAATCGTGCAGCCCTAATCACAACTTTACAAGCAGATACTAAGAAACAGCTTAAACAACTGAGGCAGAATAACTAAAACCAATTTTAAAGTTGTTCCCTTGTTCTTCAGATTTCAATTAACGCCACACAATGCAGACTGAAAGCGGGCAGTAAAAAGATGACAAACATGGACTGTGTTTTTACAATGGAGGAAACCTCAAATCAGACCTCAGCGCAAGCATCTGCTTCCCGTTACATGGCAAATCAAAACCACTTTCAACAGATTTGCTGTCATTCCGCAGCATTGCACATGTCAGAGTTAATCAAACGGGCGTCTTTTGAGCAGCGCTGGGTCTCTAACATCCCACATGAATGTGTCAGGATGTGTTGACTGCTCTGTGTGGTCAATGTGATAAGAGAGCTTCACCCTCAGAGGCACAACTCGAGAGAGATGACAGTATAATCTCCAGATGCCTTGTCCCTGCTTGTGTTTCTGCCAGGCCTCTTTGTCTAGTCTGAACTGGGCACGGCATGGGCACACATGTGCAGGGGAATGAGGAACGTGAGCACAGCCTTGAAGAAACAGGTGGCCCTGAGAGGAGGGTTACAAGACCAAGAACAGCAGGGAACACAGATAGCATGAAGAAACAGACAGTGGAAAGAAACAAGATATGGACTGTGAAAGATGGGTTTTGCATGTAAAACCCCACTCTTTTTTTTTCAAAAAGGCAAAGCAAGTTTATATAGCACATTTCATACACAATGGTAATTCAAAGTGCTTTACATAAACAAGAATAAAAGTAACATAAGAAAATAAAAACACAAAATAAAAATGATTAAAAACAGATTAAAAGGTGTTAATACATGTTTTTTTTAAACTAAGAAAAGAAAGACATGGTGTGATCTGTAAAGGCACAGCTAAACAGATGTGTTTCAAGTCTTGATTTGAATGTACCTAATGTTGGAGCACATCTGATCATTTCTGGAAGCTGATTCCAGCAGCAGAGGGCGTAGTAGCTGAAGGCAGATTCACCCCGTTTTGGAATTTCTAATTTACTTGATGCTAATGATGTGAGTGACCTGTTAGGTTTGTATTCAGTGAACATATCTGTAATGAGGTCCTAAACTCACTTCACCAGAAGGAACTCATTGTGAACAATAACTGACAAAAAAAGATCTACATTCAACAATGGAATTTTCTCCATTACATTAAAACAGGGCTTCTGCTGAAACTTCGGTGTCAGTGAAAGACTGTCCAGCAAACACACACGAAGTGAAATGTGCACAGTTTCTGCATTTTTAAGTAGCTGGAGTGTTTTAATTACTCGCGCTCACCTCCCTTGCCATAGTAAACTACCGCAATATAGCGCATATGAAATTAAACGACGTCAGTTTTAATATTCAGAGATCAGTTTCAGGTCTCCTTCATATGTGGAAATTAATCAGATATTAATTTGATATGCGACAATGCGACTGTCATGTAAACAGGCAGATCGGATTTATTGAGGCGCTCTGTTCTGATCATCATTAAACTTGTGACAAACTGCGATGACGGCCCTTTCCCATCTCCTCCACCTCAAAATCATTTTAAAGTTGGGCGAATTTCGTGTTGTAACTTTTGCTTTTTGTCGCCATTAATACACTCACAGGCTACACATAAACAACTTTATTCTCTCCAACAACACCAGTGCGCACACAGGCAAAGGCTACATCTTCAACTACACATACACACTTAACAGGGACATGCCATTACGTAAACTGCATGGGGGTAAATCTGGACTGAACCATTAACTGCTTATACTACACTTCGCATATTTCGCAGAGCTATAAACAAGACAGTTTCTTCCATCATGGCTAGTGTGGCACAGATGCTAGAACCCGCGTTTATGCATGCATCGTAAATTGTACAGCAAGTGTAAAGACATGAATTGGATATGGGTCACAATTAAAAGAACATGTAAACGGACAGACAAAAAAATCTGATATAGGCAACAAATCAGAATTGGGCATCAAGACCTGACAATGTAAACGGGCCTAAGTTTGTGCGGGGTAAATTTATTAATCCTTTTTGGGACCTAACGTACGCTGTGTAACGTTATGTACTGTTTCGATGGCTTTAAATACCTAGCTAAATTGTTACTAAAATGCTTTAAGATTAACAGTAAATGATGAAGTTTACCTCACATTAAACTTATCTTATTTAAATGTCCTTATCCTTGGCCGCATTAACAGTTTAGCTTTCATGTTTTCTTGACATTAATGTTATAGTCTCTGCTTCTGCTGACCCCGGAATTAGGAGACCATCAAGTGATAATCCATTTACACTGGCAGAAAAAGTAAAAATGAACAAAGAAAGGAAAGATGAATGCCACAGGGCCATTACAAATTTATTATTATTATTATTTATTATTAAAGGTTTGCTGCCTTTTTCTACTGTGGAGAAAGATTAGATTTACTGGATATGCATTTTTCAATTCCCAGAAAGAAACCAAAAACATAGTCAAAATAAGTCCATGCAATGTAAATGGTTCAATCATAATTATATGAAGCTGCAAGAATATTTCTGTGTGTAAAGTAAACAAAAATAACTTTATTCAATGATTTATCCATGGGAGGATCAGAAAGCTCTTGGATTAAATCTAAAAAAAATCTTCATTTGTAGATAATTAATGACAGAATTTCAATTTTTGGGTGAACTAAACCTTTAAGCAGCAGTAAGCCTCACAAATACTTAAAATTGATTGACTTAAAACTGCTTGAACTTTATTAAAACTGTTTGCACTAATATATTGTGTTAACTACACTTTGTTCATTTTGTGCTTTTGTTCCTTTGTTTATTGGTCTTAGAGATAAGCCTGCTGTGAAAAGTGTCACAAACATCCTGAAAAAATAAAACCAAAGTTTCTCTGAGATTATGTGTTATGTTATCTTGTTAAAATATATTTCTTAAAATAAAAGTACCGGAAAAAGTATCGTTCGGAACCGGTATCGAATTCAGGGTATCGGTATCGAAAATTTTGGAACGACACCCAGCCCTAATCATTAAGATTATTTTACTTACCCAATTCACAAATAATTTAACTTGTTTTAAGCAAACAATCACTTAATTTTGAGTTGTTTTATTTTTCAAAAAACAAGACAATTTCTTATGCCATTTCATGTGTCTAGTATGTATCTTAATTTAAAAATATTTCGATATTTGGATTGAAAACAGGACAAAACTACTTAGTTTTTATATTTTACTATTTTTATTATTTGTATTATTATTGTTATTATTATTATTATTATTATTATTATTATTATTATTATTATTATTATTATTATTATTATTATTATTACAGCTCAGGGATGAGCTTTTTCAAATGTATGGAAATCGATGCTTTTTAAAATCTGATTAATCGAAAAAATAATCGATAAATTAATCAATTATTAAAATAATCGTTAGTTGCAGCCCTAATTCAAGCGCAATTTTTTTAGCCCAGGATACACACATTGTCAGCTTAATGTGTCAGGGCAATCACTGCTGCAATCTATGTTGGGAAGTGTTTCAAGGTTTAAAAGATAATTCCAGGCAATCAAAGTACTGAAGAGAGGATGTGCTTGAAACTATCTGAACAAGTCCTCACATGTGAGCTGTATCCACGCCTCTTGACCTTTGAGGAAAACACTAGAAAGGTGTCACCTCTTCAGGACAGGATAAGCCAATGACGTGTGCTTGTAAACACCTCAGCGTGGACTTTAATCAACCCCAGGTCTGACAAGCAGTAGAAAGGAAGTAACTGGAGAAAGATTGTACCTCTGACAGAGTCATAAAGTCAGTCCTGCACTATCTGCTTCTAATACCATAATATAATTTCAAGGACTGCGAGTAAGGGGAGGGCAGCATCATTTCAATGAGGAAGAAATGTATGTGTGCCCGTGACAGATGAGCTTCAGTCAATTCATCTTCAATCTCTTCTAAGTCTCAATCTATGCAAGTATGCAACGTGAGTTGGACAATCCACATTGTTATGAATGTGACTGTGATATTGTTTGCCTAATGTAGATACTGACTAGTTTGTCAATTTAGAAATTATTTCGTTTTGTACAATTAGCAAAGTTGCAAAGTGAACAATGTGTAAAATGACAATGCATCTTAATTCAGACTCAGATGGCTTTGGAGCACAATCTCAGTTTTGTAAGGGCCAGGACACACCTAGCCGAAGCCAAACAACTAGCACCAACAAAACCCAACTGTGTCGTTGTGAATCACGTCTGGACTAAAAAGTTGTGAGTGAACACACCAAATGGACAAAAGCCGACTGAAATGAGAGCTGCATTCTGAGCCTGCATGTTTTGCGTCTGTTTGCCTGTTCTGCAAAGGGAAACCAAACATCCACTGCACTCAAACAAAGCATAAACAAAGCAGAATTTAGTACCAATATCACAGCAACTGTCACTTACCATGGAGGGATTCGCTCATGCAAATATGTCTGATTATCTAATAATTAGGGGTGTGAACCTACAATGGTCTTACTGTTTGGTTTGGTTACGATTATCATGCCATCGATTCGGTTCAATTCGATATCTCGGTGCATTGACGATGCTTTCCATACACAATTAGAATTTTTCTTCACAACACAACAAAAATTCCAATAAAATCTATGAATATTTTCATATTTATATATTATTTGCAATTTGTTATTTTCTCCTTTAATACAAGCTGATATATGAACTGTACCTTTAATTTTAAGAAGAAACACATTGTTTGAATGTTTTAGACAAACCTTCAATACATGCACAGAAGACAACACGAGCATTTACAGCAAATAAACTAATGAAAATATTACCCTGCTTGCTTTTTGAGCGCTGTCAAGCGAGTTTCTACACTCCTATGATTGATCATGGTCTTCACCTGCTCAACAGAAAGGGCTGCGATTGGCCCTAAAAATGAAATTGCTGTTCACCGATGAGTGACGCGGGAATCCATAATAGACGCAGTGAAGAAAACTCGCACAACAGGCACGCTCATGTCTGAATCCACAAGTATCGCTTTAACAGCCAAGAGGAGACTAAAAGTTACCTCAGGAACACGCCAGCAGGTCAAATGTCCAAAGTGAGGGGGAGAGAGGCAGAGATGGAATTTTACAGCATAATTCCTAGTAGTGAAATAGCGGCTCGTGCTGTACCTTCTTCAGTGTCAGTGAAAGACTGTCCAGCAAACTCACAAGTAGTGAATTGTGCAAAATTATCAGCTTTTTAAGTATTTGGAGCATTTTATTTACTCGCCCTCGCCTCCTTTGCCATAGTATTGAACCGCGTCATAGTGCATAGGGGATAAAAAATGTCAGTACCTAATAACCGGTTATGATCTATTACTGAACCAATACCGAATTGTCCGCATCTGCATCGCAGTGCATCAAAGAAATAATTAACTTTGACACCCCTACTAATAATCCATTCATTCATTGATTTTCTTTACGGCTTAGTCACTTTATCAATACGAGGTCGCCACAGCGGAATGAACCACCAACTCATCCAGCACATTTTTACGCAGTGGATGCCCTTCCTGCTGCAACCCATCACTGGGTTCATTCAAACATCCATTCACACTCATACACCATGGACAATTTAGCTGACCCAATTCCCCTCTACCACATGTCTTTGGACTTGTGGGGGAAACCGGAACACTCAGAGGAAACCTACACGAAGGTGGGGAGAACATGCAAACTCCACACAGAAATGCCAACTGACCCAGCCGAGGCGCGAACCATCGACCTTCTTGCTGTGAGGCGTCACTGCAAGCTCAACCTAATTATCAATATTATTTGCAAATATTTAAGAAATTTTGCAAAATTACTTTTTGTGACTATTCTTGGCTTGAACTAATTACTTGCTATGTCACTATGTGACAATCACACTGTGATTCGTTGCTGAGTAACCAGTAAGAGCACTCTTTTCAGGTTGTGGCCAACTTCAACATGCTAAATCAGGCCAACAAGCTCAAACGTTTACCCGATGGACCTGACCGATGGACCAACAAAATGGCCAATGGCCGACCATCAGCTTAGTGTGTCAGCAATAATGCAGAGTTTAGACTGCACGATTTTAGCCCCGATTTTGACTCGCTGACAGGTTTTCAGAAATTGCAGACAAATTGCAAATTCAAATTGCAGAGAGAACTATCAAAGACGTGTTCTGAGAGAATCACCAATGAGTTGCCGATACCCGTGAGATATTTGGCATGCTAAATATCTGGACTTGTCAGCGATTCAAAATCATGATGTGTGAAATGTGTTCTGATTGAAAATAACATCAGCAATTACCTACAGCCAATGAGAGAGCAACATCCAGGCCAGCGGAAAGTTGGGGGAGGAGTTACAAAGGTATAGACCACAATATCAACAAGCATGGCTTTCGGTTTACAACAGCGGGTTGTTATGGAACTTTGGCAGGACCTCCCGTGTCTGTCTGATGTGTCCTCTGAGCATTACCACACAAACGGGTCGAAAAAGCAAAAAGCTGGAGAGAAATTGCTAATTCCCTTCAAAGGCTAGGTGAGCAAAATAATTACATTATCTGCCCCACTAAAGGCTTCTTTCACATCATGTAGATATACTCCATGACCTTGCGTTGTTTCCATGTCACTTCTCGTGTGTCGTTGGTTGTGAGACGTTTGTGAACCGAGACAAAGTTGTCGGCGATTCTTCCTATTGTAAAGTCGTGCAGTGTGAAACGCTCTGTCACTGATCCATCTTGCAGTGTGAACACAGCAGTGACGGAATGCTACTCCAGACAGTCATGCAGTGTGAAAACATCTGTGAAGCGACTACTTTGAAAATCCTGCAGTCTGATCTCGGCATTAGAGAACAGCTTGGTACTCATTGCGTGTCAAGCACACACATCTGATAAAGTCCGAGTAAAGCTTTCAATAAACCAAAATGTAGGTAGCTACTGCCTGAAAAGTTAATTTCAGTTTCAGTAATAATGCTTCATTTTACAAAAGTGCAAAGAGTCTTTTAGCCTGCATTTCTACTGCAAGCCCTAAAATACAAATTTGACATTTGGACATAAAATTTTCATTCCAATAGCTTACAATTACATAAAGCTTTCAATCAGACAGCCTTTTGCACTATCAATTCCGTAAAAAAACTGGTATTGTTGTATATTTTGTATTTCCTTGGTACTGCCTAACTTAAAGGCAGATTAACACCAAGAATATGTAATAAAGATAATAAAAATATTAAATTATGGAAATACTTTGTTATAGATCAAAAAAGGGTATGCTAAGGGTACTAAAAAACGCAATAAAAAAAAATCATATGCATAAGTGACAAGGAGACCACCATGAGAGTTTATGTAAGCTAAAGGGGTGAATACAAGGCAGGATTGAAATAGAGAAGGCCGAGACAGCAAGTTGTTCGCAGATGTGAGGATTATTGGCAAACAATAGGAAGTCTGTGCCTATATAGGGTTGAAAGAGCATTAACAGTGTGTACACAACAGTGACATGGACAGATGGGTCCTATTTTCTATGCTTGTATGAACTCTGCACTGTATAGGCAAACATATATTCACACACACACAGCTTGTATGATTGTGGTGCATGTTTGATTTAACTGTGCTGTTTCAGCATTTTTCAATTTTGTTTTGTTTTGTTTTGTCTTCTACAATTTTATATCCACATTGACTTCTCGTATTACTTATTAAACCGATATCCTTAATCTCATGATCACGTTCATATGATCACATGAAAGCACATGGAAGCTACGCTGGTTTAATAATGAGTTCTTAACTTTGGATGGCCTGCACAGAAGCACAAAAAACACATCTCACTTGCTCTGCTAAGAGACTGCGATCGTGTACACAAATAGAACTCATTCAGAAGAATAAACGTCAACCCACCAACATGATATTTATTAATATAATATAATACAAAAAGATACAATAATGTGATCATGTCTGTAGAAATTAAAGTTGTAGCTTTCCTTTTAGATGCTGCCAGATTTACAAACACACACACTCTCTCTCCATAATTTATTAAATATATATCAAACATTTGAACTAACTCATCCAACTAAACTGCAGAATGATAATTCTCAAGACCTGTTGTCTGGTGGTTTCTAGTCTCCTCAGTGTTCATTCAAACCCGATTTTCCATTATATGCACTCATGGATTTTACCTCACATACAGTATCATTTGTGATTTTATTTTAAAATTTTACATGAAGATCTTACAACACAAAGTTCTTAAACATGGAAAAAAAAGAACAAATTAAACAAAATTCCAGAACTAAAAAAGGAAAAGGTGCTTCACAACTATAACTGTCTAGTTTTGTCACAAGGGTTGCATTTCTTTTTTGCTCTGTCGATGAACTTACCATCAATAAACATACACCGCTGCTGCGTATCTCGATTTTCACGTTACAGTTGTTTATTCCACCAAAGCGCTAGTAAAGGCACAGAGTAATGCAAAACAAGACAGATATTTCATTGCAGCGATTACATGTCAGGGTGCATTATTTATATTCTCCTGGACTTTGTATAAGTGTGGTGGTGTTTGTCTCTGATTTTTATATATTACATTAACATATAATACACATAGCTAGGCCTGTTAATAATCTTTACTGGTGCTGTCAAAAGAATTATCGTGTTCAAAAAACGCTTGTACAAACGGATGTATTAAAAACTGTTTAATACATGCCGCATTTTCTCCCATTTTTCAGCTAGTTTCTTGAATTTACCGCTTTATGATCAAAAACTTTTGGAAGTCTATAAAAGCTGTTCAGCATTTCTTATTTTAGCTGATTTAAACAATTATAAACAACATAAAACAGAAACATTTTGACATTCTGATAGCGATTCCTATGTAGAGGAATCAATTCCTACCCTCCATCTGAGTCTTGCGCACCATCAGTGTTGTCATGTGAAAACAACCAATACACAAAACAAACAATAAAGATGCCACCTCAATTTAAAAAAAAAGCATCTTCTGAAAGTGCATGAAAAATGGATTTGAGTTAACAGGGCAAAAAACATTTCAACATGTCTAAAACACCAACCAAATTCTTCCTGGCCTTAGCTGCCACTACAGTGTTTAAGGTTCAAAGTATATGTTGCTTGTAGGCAGCCTACAATGACCTTAGGCTGGCTAACATTCACAAACAGCTACAAAACATCTCGTACGTAACATCCAAAAAAGCATAAATCCGGCACCTTAAAGTTAGTCAGACAGTCAAACTTTTCACAGTCAGAGATGGAACAACTAGTATTTAGGAGTCAGCTAAAAGGTCAAGGAACAACTTATCTTCTTATTAACCTTCAGTCATTTCCTCTCTGTCCTCAACACTAGTGCAGAATGGAAGCTTAGACTCTTAATGAGCTTTAAGGGCCATTTAGTGCTCTGTTAAGACGAACCACAGGCCCTAAGACCTGGATTCGGGCCCTGGAGTGAGGGTGTGTGGGGCTCCTCATTTCAAATCCCCTGATCTGAATCCTGAAGGTATTTAATCCTTCTAGTTCCACTGTCTAATCTTCTAGAGGACAGACTGGCCCCCAGTAGCGCTGACACAGACCCAGACCACATACAACATACAGGACCACTGATGCATATGGAGATCACAAAATAATCCATAAAAGAACGAAAGAAGAATCCATAAAACATGAAAATAGCACACGGTCAAGCATGTCTACTTAGCTGCCCTCCAATTCTCAAATCCAAATCTGATCCTTGATCCTAGAACACAAAGCACTACCATGGAAAACTGCTTTTATCTTATAACACTTGAGTCGTAGGAGGCATGTCAAGAAAAATCACAAGGTTTTGGGTCACAGCCTTATAACGCATTAAAAATAAGATTTAAAAAGAAAAACCCTGCGAAAGTATTTTAGCTTGTCAATTTAAGACCAAATATTTCATGAAATATAATAATAATAATAAGTGTAAATTGCAGAATAATTTGTATAGTAAAGTTATGGCATGATTATTACCAAAATACTAATAACACATCTGTTTTACTTTTGATAATTTTGTGTAAAAAGCTTAAAAAAAATAGTCAAGTAGATAAACAGGTATTTTCAACAGAGCAACATACACAGCAAAATAAAAAATAAAAACTCTTTTGTTTACTCATGTTTCAGTCCAATGGCCCAAGTAAGACTCTACTCCCCTATGTTCACTCTCTATACTAAATAGGGCTGCGCAATATATCGTTTCAGCGTCAATATTGCAATGTGCGAGTCTGCAATAGTCACATTGCTGGGATCCCAATGCAGTTGGGGTTATAGTTGACCAGACATTACAGGTACAACATATTGGAGTAATTACCAATGCTAACCTTAGTGAAATGTAATATTTGCATGTGTTTTTAAGGCCTGACTGTAAGACTTCAAAGCAAACTTGAGCCATTTGGTCACAAAATAACGAAATGTTTGTAGCTTAAAAACTGATTAAACATACATACACATTTATTTACTCAATTAAAACGATACAGTGTTAATATTATTATTATACAGTGATTATTTAATTTCTGCTTCTGAATATTGTTTGACACTTCAATAATCATAAATTATTGTTTATTTTTACTATTTGGCTGGGTCAGTTGGCATTTCTGTGTGGAGTTTGCATGTTCTCCCAGTGTTTGCGTGGGTTTTCTCTGGGTGCTCCGGTTTCCCCCACAGTCCAAAGACATGCGCTATAGGTGATTAGATAAGCTAAATTGTAGTGTATGTGTGTGAATGTAAGAGTGTATGAGTGTTTCCCAGTGTTGGGTTGTGGCTGGAAGGGCATCCGCTGCATAAAACATATGCTGGATAAGTTGGCGGTTCATTCCCCTATGGCGACCCCTGACTAATTAAGGGACCGAAGTAAGCTGAAAAGAAAATGAATGAATGAATGAATGAATGAATAATCGCAGTGAATGAAAATATTGCAATGTCAGATTTTCCCAAAATCGTGCAGCCCTAATACCTAAAGTGAAATGAAGGTGAAATTTCTTTAACCACAGTGACATCACTTCTTGCAATACTTTGATGTCTGTGCCACTGAAAAGCAGCAGCGCTTCAGGGTTTATCCTTTATAGTTATCCATTACAAAGACCTTTTAACTGAGTCAGTGAGGTCAGGCAAAGGGTCATAAATCTCACTGGGCATGCCCAGTTGTTATAGGTCTCACATCTGTTAGGCAGTGTAAATCAACCCAAACTGGTTAGCAGGTTGGCCACTTCAGCTCTAAGAACTGAACAGCTGAACAACCGAACAAGTGGCCAAGATATATTAAAAGAATATCAAATGACCCTCAGGATTACCGCATTATAAATAGCTGCTGAAATATGTGACTAGTCAATCTGATCGATGAAACTACGACAGAGGATAATGAACTCTTCCAGGCTAACGGGAGTCAGAATCAAACTGAATTGAATTCAGTGAGGTTGGATTACATATAAGGTCCTGGACGCCTGTCAAGGGTAAGAGCGAGCATAAACTTGGAGCTCAGCAAGACTTTTTTTTTTTTGTAATTACGGCCTAATCAGCAAAGATGCTAAATCCTGTGTGCTTGGCCAAGCTTTTCACTGTTTTTTTCTCCATGTTCAGAACATTTACTCATTGAGGCCTCATTGCGGAGACATTTAACAGTAAAACTACAAGTATCCTTTTACAGCTAGAATTACCAAAGCCGTCATTCTGACTGTTCTCGTATAAGTCATGTTAACGTTCAAAGCTTCTATTAAGATATTAAAATTAAGCTTTGAATGTCTGTCATCATATTTAATTAAGTCATCACCCTAAAGATATATTTTTGGTGATACAGCCTACAAATGCATAGTTTGGCTTCTAGACCACTCGTGAATGTCCACGCCTCACTTTTATTCACTTTCACAAGCTTTTTTCCGGCACTGAATATGCTGTTTTGTAAGACATATCTGAAGTAAAGTTGTGTTGTTGATAACAGAATTATGTTTCGTTAGCAGGATGTTGCTAGGCAACAGAGGCATGCATACTTAAAGTTACAGGGAAAAGTACCAGACATTGAAATGCATGCAGGTCATTTTGACCGCCTTGGTATTTCTTGTTATAAAGAATCAGAACTCTTTTGTGATTGGTAATTTTACTAAAACAACAATGATAGAAGGAAATATGCACATATTTAGGAAAAAATCAGAGAATTGTAGATGTGTGTGTGGTTTATTTCAACAAAGTTATTAAATTGCAAAATATAAAAGTGGTAAAAATGACCATAGTTCAATGTAATTGCTTTATAATACTCTATATTGTGCAGGTCTAGGTAGATGCCATGCAATGCTCTAAAATGCATGCTGTAGTGTGTGTAGGGGGGGGGGGTTCCATTTCATGTACACTCATGTCAAAGTTCCCTTGGTTTTATCTGAATTAGACAAGAATTCAACAATGTTATGAGTAAATCTGTGAGATTACACATTCATTATAAGGCTCTTCCCACAGCTAAAAAAAAAAATATTTGAGACATCCTTTGATTTGATGCAGAGAGACATGCCTCATCAGCTCCCCTAGTTCAAAAACACACTTGTATAGTATAAAAATAGATTTTGTCCCTTCCAAATACTTGGAAAGATAACTGCATTTTAAAACAGCTTGCTATGTAAAAAAAATCCAGAAAAATTCACTCCAATTTGAAATACATAATAAGTATGATTTTTTAATCACGAAATCTTCTCTGATTATTTCTCTCATGGGTTCATCAATGTTAAGACATGCAATTGTAACCTGACTTGTTACTTCCTGTTACTGACTGAAAAGTGTAAAAGTGGTAGATAAATGTACATGACGTGACTTGACTAGAGTGTCGAACCGGTCATATTCATCTATTGTGCTTTTATTTTGTTACAGAAAGGAAAGAGCACAGCACATATTTACTTAGTGAAAGTCCAACTTCAAATTACCCCTCAACGCAGCTTTTGTAAGCACAGCAGACTTCTTTCAAAAACATAAAAAACCCAACCCCCTAATAACCTAATACAGTGGCATACAAAAGCTCTAAATGAAAATGCTTAAGTCTACGTATGGAGCTACTAAAGTCTTTGAGTACTTTCCCTCTTTATAAGTGACATCATATAATGACACGTCCACCCTGCCATTAGGAAAAGAAAATTGTACATCAATCATTTGACCCAGATTCTAATCAAACATGATGATATGAACTCTTTAATTATAAGATGTCTCATTATACCCTCAGTGCTATTAAGAGCCTCACATGTGTTCTATTAGTATCATCAGCCCCACTGCTTGAATGAGTGCATGACTGGAGTATCACTCATGACAGACACTTGGGGATGGTGGTTTAGGGATGCACAGGCATGTTTAAACAGGGTGCTATAATGTCACCTCATGTGAAGCACAGGGCCTCAGTTCTAGTCAGATCAAATGGATTATTGGAAACAAATCAGCAGCTCTGCAGAGATCCATGTGTATTGCCTGAATGTGTGTATGCTTCAAGGTCTGCAGTAATACGTGTCCCAGGTCTTGATCACTACATTGCGTTAACACTGGGATGTAATATTGCATCACCTGAAGCATAAGCATTATCCCCTTTTTCTTAATCCTGCCTGTCCAAGCTTGTATTTTTCTAAACAATATCTGAAACTTTGTATTAATAAGCCAAGCCCCTCTTACAATTAGTTTGCTACATGGATGTGATACACAAAAAATCCCCACCATTACTCATATTCCATTTCAGTTGGAAGTACATCAACATACTGAAATGAAAGTCCCATCACCTAATGCGTTAAAAGTCCCATCAAGTGCTTTGACATGCATTTTTATGCTCTTTAATACAATCTCAACTGAAACCGGAAGACAGAGCGGGACATAGTTGCCTCTCCCCCTTTCAAAAACAGGCCTTTTTTCATTTCTCCACTTTTCTGTGTAATTTGAATCCAATAGGCTAAGCTAAAGAGGGCCTAACCTGCGTGCAGCGGTGGTTCAGAAGACATTAACATGAAAGACATCATTCACCTCCAAGAAAATATTAACAGTGTCACCAAAAAACAAAAACCACTGTTTGTATGACAGAATTATTTTTAAATATCCTAGTTTGCTGTATGCTGACTTTGTATGTGTGTGTGCTGTATTTTTACCCTGGTTGCTTGCCTTAGAGAGGCATGTATCATAATGACTAATAAAGAGTCTTTCACTCCATGTGTGTTTGCTGGACAGTCTTTCACTGACACTTACAGCAGAAGCCCCATTTCACTGCGACTGAGAGAATGAAAGTACTCAATTTTTTTTCTCTCTCTTTCTTTCTCTCACTGTGGCCCATTTGACCTGCTGGCGTGACTTTTCCTCTCCTTTCGGTTGTTTTACAGCCATACTTCTGTATACAAACACGAGCGCGTGCCTGCAGAGTTTTCTCCACCGTGTCTATCATGGATCAGCCGTGATCGCCACTGCCGCTTATCAGTGTCACTCATCTGTGAAGAGCACAGTGCGCAAGAGTCAATCGCAGCCCTTTTTGTTGAGCGTGTGACCAATCAAAGGGGTGTAAGAGAACTTTGTAGAGAAGGATCAGAAAGCGAGCAGGATATTTATATTTGATTATATTATTTACTATAAATGCTTGTGTTGTTTAAAGGTACAGTTTATATATCTGACTGTTTTATTAGATGACAAAATTGTATTACAAATACTGTATAAATATAAATATATGTATACATTCTAATACAAGAATTGCTGCTATGTAGAAACTATAAAACTGTGTATGGAAGCATTGTCAATGCACCAAGATATCAAATTGATGGCATGATAATTGTAACCGAACCGTGAGACCAGTGTAGGTTCACAGCTCTATAATCCCAGCTTTAAAACCCTCTACGTTTTTAAAATTTCAGTACCAATTGGTACCGAATTCCAGTATCGTGACCACCCTATACCAGTTATCATTTTCTTATATTTTCTTATATATATGCTCTTTGACGTGAATAAAGGACCGATTTCAGCATCAGCAAGTATTGAAGGGATGGGATGCTTCAAATACTAGAGAACACATAATTTTTTAGAAAATGGGAGGAGAATATGAAGTATAAAGTGATATAAAAATTATTTATTCATTTTACTGAAAGTGACAAACCTAAAGGTTTGAATATTTATATCTTTTAAATTGTATCACTGTTTTTGAGAACACTAGCTTATAGATTTACTCAAGACTAACATATTGAAACGAACACCTAAAAACTTTGATTTCACTGGGACTCTGATGTAAATACAATGTAAAACAATGAAGAAATGAAGAATGGACATCTGGCTCATAAAACTGATTTGTCCATTTGAATGGGATCACATCTCTTCCCTCATAGTACCTTGAAAAAGCAGCGTGTCCCAGGACTGAAATTACATAACCAACAATACATGTCTGATCTTGTGCACTGATGTTGTATTGTGTGTCCACAACATGCACAAAAAAGGGTCTTAAATTTAAACTGAAACCTGCATATTTTTCATCCATGTGTTTTGTCCTAAATCTAACAGTCCTGGAAGAAAGTTCACACTGCCATTCAATCATTCATTATACTTAAATGCTGATCATGTCAAACTAAACATTCTTTAATTCACTAAATCTCTTCAAAACGTATCTTTACTCCTCATCCTCAAGACACAGATTCAGGTTTTTGGTTAAAACGCTGTGTTAGTAAATAACAGAGCTTGGCTGAGCTGGATGCTGAACATTAAGCGTAGGACTGTAGTTGCTCTGGCACACTCACAGCACTGCAGAATGGCCTAATCACCATGGCATTCTGCTGCTACTGCCAATCAGAGCCAAGCAAGGAGGGGGACAAACTTCCTTCCGAGTCCATTCATACCACAAAAGCCACCTGCTGTGCCTGTCAAAGGCTAGAGCGAGGGGTGAGGGAGGACCGAAAAAGATGGACATGAGGGATCTATACAGCCATAAGCACCAGACAATACTCTTCTACCTATGGCCATAATAATCATGAATATGCATGCACATCTAAGACTGGGGCACAGAGATTTAATCACTTTTAACCTCTTGTCAATACTTGGCCTTTTCATAATATTTTCCACTGCATGCTAAAAAATACAACAAAAACGTCCTCAGATAGGCATCACTGTCATGCAATGAGTAGGCCCAACATGGAATCTGTGTGCGCAGAAATCCACAGATTTTTAGCCCATCATTTAGCCTATTTACTTGCTTGTGTAAGCATGGGTGTAAATTTATATTTATTAGTTTTTTTTAATTAATTTCACTAATATTATTGTGATATAACAGTAAGATTAAAATGTTCATATGATTTATTTACAATAGTTAAGTAATATTTTGTCTTTTAGTAGAGATATTATATAAGAGACTGGCTTTGTTTACCAAATAAGTTGGATTTGCATTGTAAACATTAAATAAAAGTTATAAATGTATCATTTCATGTATTAAGTTTTTAGTTATAAGTATTAAGTTTTTAGTTATGATACTCCTAAAATCATTCCGCATAAAACCGCAGTTTTTTAAAAAAACATTCTCCGCAGAAATACCAAAAAATATTTGCAGATTGTGTCTGGCCTTAGCAATGAGGCTAATATCTCTTAACTTATATGATTTACATGGTCTACCAGTGAGTTTTGGTTCCTCAATGTGTGTGGTTTGTGAATTCAGAGTAAAAAAAAACTCAAATTTGAGACATCTTTGTGGTATTGCTTAAATCTGGGATGTTCAAAGTGGCTTCTGTGGAAATCATTTTAATTTAGGTCAGATATTAACACATGCACATTCTTGCTGATCTTGAGCAACAATTCTAGAGCTCTGAACAATGCTGTATTTTGGAAAGATCTGTCAGCGAAGACTAGAGTAACGACTGGTAAAATCCATAATAATATTTCACAACACAAAACAGTACCGTTTTACTGTATTTCGTATCAATTACGAAATCACAATCAGTTTAATAAAGATTACTGAGGGGCGTCACAGTGGCTCAGTGGGTAGCACAATCGCCTCACAGCAAGAAGGTCGCTGGTTCGAGCCCCAGCTGGGTCAGTTAGCATTTCTGCGTGGAGTTTGGATGTTCTCCCCATGTTCGCGTGGGTTTCCTCTGGTTTCCCCCACAGTCCAAAGACATGCACTATAGGTGAATTGAATAAGCTAAATTGGCCATAGTGTATGTGTGTGATAGCAAGTGTATGGGTGTTTCCCAGAGATGGGTTGCAGCTGGAAGGACATCAACTGCATAAAACATGCTGGATAAATTGGCGGTTCATTCTGCTGTGGCGACCCCTGATTAATAAAGGGACTAAGCTGAAAAGAAAATGAATGAAAAAGCACTGCGCACTACAGTGTGAAATATATTTTTCCACAGTTGTTAAATTTTGTTAACATTAGAAAACTACAATAGTTAGTTCACAGTGCATTTAGTTAACAAAAACACCTGTTTTTTAATTATGTAATACTCAATGTAAAATATTTGGTAAAGTGTAAATGTACATTGATAAAATTCCACTCACGCTCAATTTTAAATGTTCATGTTTCCTTTTGATAAATATCTATTAATATAATTTTAACATATTTTAGGTCCTTGGCATTGTGACAGAGTGCATAGCTTGAATAACTAGTGGTAGTAACGTGTACAGAAGACAGGATCAAACGGAAACAGATCAGAGCTGGAGATGGCATCATTTCCCTTCACCAGTCAAGTCAGCATCAGCCAGTGGGGCAGAGGTTGTACTCACAGAAGGATTATTGGAGGAGGATTATTTTGGCGCTTGCGCATGCATCAACTCGGCTTTGTTATGACTTACTTTCATCAATTATTCAATATAAACAACCGAAAATGCAGTGGAACCCCCGGATGTTACGAGCGCAATCTGGAGTGGACAGTTAACAATGCAAGTCCTACAAAACACTGGAGAAGAAGAGCTAAGATTGCACAACTTATCACGAGTCCACTCAAATGTCATTAAAAGCGGAATTGTATCAACTGAGTTGCAGAACGTTACATAGTGAAAAGTTAAGGCTACAATATATCAGTCTTTCCCACAAACACCGCTCCTAAATATGAATCGCCCCGGTTTCCCTCTGGCGTCTTGTGTAACACTACAGGCCTGCACTGTGGATATTTGTCCACAAAATCCTCATAAATATACACAGAAGTGTGAGCAAAGATGACCTGTGAAGTGGTAGCGTTCACGACCGTCCAAATAATTGCAAACGGGACAGTGATTTCTCGGAAATGTACAGCTCAGGTGGGAACTTTGAGGAGCCACGTTTCATTCTCGGTCCGTGTCGAAGCGAACTGTATAGTCCGACGACTCCTAAACTTCTTTCGTGAAATTCAGCTAGTTTTGGGAGTAAGAAAGCGCCAACCGCGGAGATTTGTGTTGAGTTTTGGGAGAAAAACACCAAACGAAGCGGTCACTGTTGTTTTCGAGCACTAACACACTCGTTGCACACTAAATCAAAGGCGAGAAGAGACTAGGCCACTTGACCAGAGTTTCGGGAAAGGACCTGAATCTGTTTTCTTCTTACCTTTTGCCGAACCGTTTTCCCTTTCTTGCGGTTACATACGCCTTCCGACAGCTTCGTCCTTAGTTAACGTTTCGGTGTTGCACTCACAGTGGTATTGTTATGTTCAACTTGAAAATCACAGCCTGTCCCATTCCGTTGCCATCTAACACCTCACGAGACGTGATAAATAAATGCTGTGAAGGGAAATCCGTGATAGATATTATTAATCCAGTCACGTTACGTGTGTTTGTTCTTCTGTTGCAGTAAAAGGAAAAGTAACCGTGAGCAATCCAGGCAAACGAAAACCTTTAAACCGGAACCGGTAGAGATTGTGTGGCTATGCTACATGACAAAAGACAGCTCTAGGAATAGTGGATGGAGTCCCGCACCCGCAGATGTTTCCCCCTCCCTCCGCTTGGAATAGGTTTTACTTGCAGCAACGAATCCCACAATATGGCCGCCGCAGGGAGCGATGAACTGAGAGAAATCAGTTTATCACTTTACAAGATGAGGGCAGACGATGAGACGGTGGTATTTTTAAATTTAATACCGCCGCAGTTTGTCTTTGTATCATGGAAATATGTGCAATAACACTAGCCAGCTCATGGCGAATAGCGTTTAGTGCTGACTTATGGCGCCCCCTGCCCGTTGCCTGCAAACATCGCAGCTTTCTAGCATTGTTTTTTTCTTGTTAGGAGGATTTGTTTGTTTTTTCAAAAGCTTTGGCCATTGTCCTCCTAGTTTTCAATAATTAAATATTTAAAATAAAATGCAGTATGATCGATTACTATATCATACATAGTAATGAATACAAGTTTGACTGGGAAATGAGTCTGTTATGCTGGATGGATTACAGTACCACTTTCACCCAAATTTCTACTTTAGCAAATGAAACACAAAAAGTACACACTTTGCATTTAATAGGATTTGTATGTATATTCAATCTACATATATAAAATGTACAAATATAAAATGTTTACATTTAAGTTATGGATATAACAGATTACATGTTATCTGGGTTAAAAAATCTGATTCCAATAGTATTTTCATTAAGGTTACGTTTTAAAAATCATCAGATTACAGCTACTTTTAAGCATTATTTGCTCATTCATTTTTCCTACGGCTCAGTCTCTATTTCAGAGATCGCCACAGCGGAATGAACTGCCAACTAATCCGGCTTATGTTTTACACAGCAGATGTTCTTCCACCCGCAACCCAGCACTAGGAAACACCCATACACACTTACATTCACATGCACTCATACACTACGGCCAATTTTGTTTATACAATTCAATTACACCACATGTTTTTGGACTGTGGGGGAAACCGGAGCATCTGGATGCGAACACAGGGAGAACATGCAAACTCCACACAGAAATGCCAACTGGCCCACTTGGGACTCGAATCAGTGAACTTTATGCTGTGAGGAGATAGTGCTAACCACGGAACCACCGTGCCACCCTTCAAAGCTTCAACTGATTACAAATGATTCACACAATGGCAGTAAATTGCTCATTATTTATTGATTCTCCCCTCCCCCTCCAAAAAAAAAAAAACATTCCAAAATATTGTTTAACTTGAATAGTAACAATATACACTTACCATGTTAATATCATGCAAGTTCTTTTGTGAACTATTTTAGATTTTGAGGAGAGATAAGCAAAAAAAATTAATAAATATATATATATATATACAAGAAAGTTATGTCACAAGACATCTAAAGGTTGCCGAATTCAGAACACATTACCTAAATCAACTGTTAGAATTACATTACTGATGACAAAAGCCATCAAATAATTTGTAATCAGTAAAAATGTAAGGTTTGTATAATATACCCAGCACTGTGCTTAACACTTGATTACTGAATTGCCAAATACATAGTATGCAAATAAAGTAACTTTTCTAAAATGTATCTGACCATATTCAGAAAGATTCATTCAATCATTCATCTTCGACGTAATCCCTTTATTCATCAGGGGTCAACACAGCAGAATGAACCGCCAACTTATCCAACATATGTTTTACAGCGGATGCCCTTCCAACTGCAACCCAGCACTGGGAAACATCCATACGCTCTCACGTGCACACACATACACTACAGCCAATGTAGTTTATTCAATTCATCTATAGCGCATGTCTTTAGACTGTGGGGGAGCACCCGGAGGAAACCAACACTGGGAGAACATGCAAACTCCACAGAAATGCCAATTGACCCAGCCAGGACTCGAACCAGCGACCTTATTGCTGTGAGGCGTCAGTGCTAACCACAGAAAAAACCTATGCAGAAAAATGTTCAGTCCATTTAAAGGCTTACGCTAAAAGTGGATTTTACTAGTCAATGCTGACATCAAGTGGAGGTTGGTAGCACTACAGCATTATTTCTCTAGAAAAGGTAAAGGCTCTGTAAAACGGTTGCATTGGATTTTAACAAGTCTGAACCTCTTGTCACCTTGCCAGCTGAAATGTGTGTGTGTGTCTGTCTGTCTGTCTGTGTGTGTGTGTGTGTGCCATATATGTTACACAGCTTACACATGTGTGCACACAGCTCAGCTTAATAATTAATGTATATAAAATAATCATTTCTGACATTGTGCAACAACATGGGCATATTTAAACTGCTAGGGTTAAGGGAGCTTGAATGCAGTAGGTGTGTCTGCTGTATATTTGCGTCATAGAGAGTTCACGTTCATCCATAGAGGAAACCATAAACCACCAGTCGGAAATTTAAATTACCACCATGTGCAGTGACACGAGAGACGAATACGTGACGAAACAACGACTTCCTCCCACTGTAATTAGGGACATCAATACTTGCACTCAACTTGACAAATGTACAGTCATATCACTGCTTACAGCAGGACCCAGAGGAAGTGACTTAATAGCTTTACTGTACATAATCCCTCATCTTGACTCACACAAACTGTCAGTAATAAGCATGTGTTCCTGTATTTCTCATTGACTTCATTTACAGTGGCATTTTCACGCTTTTTACTGTATGTGAACTTAAAATACAGTAATTTGAAACAACTTTTTTTTTAAAAATAGGCACATAACACACTGACTTCAGAACAAAAATCAAACTGGGTTTATTGTGGAATAATATTCAATTTATCTTTATTTCTATAGCGCTTTTACAATGTAGATATTGTCAAAGCAGCTTAACATGGAGGTTCTAGTAAATTGAAACTGTCAGTCCAGTTTTCAGAGTTGAGTTCAGTTCCGTGTGGTTTAAATTTCACTGCTGAAAGTCCAAACACTGAAGAGCAATGCAACATTATGCTTAACTTTTGTGCATCAATTGAAAAAACCATAACTCCATAAAAAACAAAAATGTCAAAAACATAAAATATTTACAATAAGAAAAAAAATCTATTTTATTTCATTATTTAAATATATAATAAAAGCTATGCACGTTTTTGGTTTATTAAACCTGGTTGAGTCTTATTTGGCCACAACTTTCTCTGTGCTTCAGCAAATAGAATTATTTTTGGTGACAAATCTTATTTTGACACATATTTTGGCTTTGAATTTAATTTTTTTTTTAATTCAACAGTACAATCTGGCCAAATTTACAACCTCTTTGTTATGTTCGTTGCTGTTTTTGCCCCATTGACTTCCATTCTAATGACATTTTTTGATTGCAAAGCCATGACAACATATAATCATGCATTTTTAATTTTTTTTATGGTTTTCCCTGTTGGGAAGAGGCAAAATGTGTCATTTTTTTACTGTTGATCATCAGTTGCAATGCAAAAAAAGCTTAGATTCGGCCTTCTATATTGACTATAGTGTGTGTGTTTGTGTGAGAGAAAGGGAGCTTTGCGCACTTACCTTGATATGTCTGAGAAAATGAAAATAAGCAGCTCAGCTCTCTGAACATTGTAAACATAGTAAGTGTATTTATGCACACATACTATAATCTGCTGTTTTACTCCATAGAACTCCATATAAAAGCCATAAACCTTTTAAACAGGATTTTTTTCTAAAGATTTAATAGTGCCGACTGATGATCAACAGTAAAAACACACATTTTAACTTTTCCCAACAGGGAAAAGCATAAACAATCAAGAATGCATGATTAAATGGTGATCAAAAAATGTCATTGTAATAAAATTCGATAGGGCAAAAACAGCCCCTAACATAATGAAAGGGTAGTACATTTAAACAGTACACAAGGGTTAAAGTTTTGATTAATTCAACGAAACTTTAATTTTAATTCTATCGAACAAAATAAACAAAAAAATTCTCAGTATAGCCTATTAAATAGTAGAAAACAACTTTACAATCCATATCAACACACCCACATAATTATGATTACACAATTTTAATTCATCTAAAGTAATTAACGCCTGTTAATATATATATATATATATATATATATATATATATATATATATATATATATATATATATATATATATATATATACACATTATTTTTTGTCTATAAGGATGAGCAACGGGTTAAATAAATTTAATAATCGGGTGAAAGAAAGAAAAAAATAAACGCAACAGATGTTTAACCCCGTTTCAACCAAACCCAAACGTAATAGCACAGTTTCAGCATAACTAAATATTCATAAAGCTAGCCTATATAGATCTAAAGTTTCAGTGACCAGAGCTTTGAACAGCATTTTCAAATGTTTCGCTAATCACTAGTTATAAAGATTTTAAAATTAAAGTCTCTAGCATATAACTCATGCGGTAACTATAGCAACAGCACGTTTCAGAAGACATAATGTAGGCCTGTATCGACAAAACATAGCCTACTGTCGTAATATATCACTTCATTAGCGTTCACATCAAACGTATTTTATTATAGACAAGTTTACATAAAACTAAAGCTAAAAGACGCCGACAGATGATCCGGACATTTGGAAATCAACTTTGGCAATTCGTTTTTATACGTAGTGTGTGAACTGGAACACATGGTGGCAGTATTGAGGTAAAACAGACCTGAGGTGATCTTGAACCCAGACTAAGATTCATTGTTAAACTAAATCACGCTCTGTGTACGAAATGAGTGAGTATACATACCAAGCGGTGACTTATAGTTTCGTCATACGACGTCAGAGTTCACTGATCGTAAGCATGAATTAATTCATACCAAAGTCGTGCACGACTTCAAACTTCGTCATTTGTACGGACAGGCCAGTGGATACACCTGGGATCTAGTTTGCTCATAAAACCTTGATAAATTCGCGTATTCTACTTGATTAAAACACTTTTATTGAACTTTATGTTATAAGTGGGACAAATACAGATGTGTCATCATGAAAATAAATATACACTCTTCAGATGCAGTAATTCGTTACAAAAGGGTGTGATGACGTAAGTGAGACCAAAATAAATAATTAAATATGTTATTAATTGTTTCTTAAAATAAAGGTATACATTTATTCAGGTGCATAATAATAATATAACACAAGCAAACAATATATAGGCTATATGAGGTAGCTTTTCATATAAGCTAAGCTATTTCAGAACCGCAGTGGTGGACAGCTCTCAAAGCCGTGACCCCGTGACAAATGTGGTGTTTTTGAACAAGACACTTTTTGTTTGTCGTGTCCACCCTCTATTGTCCCATCATTGCAGTGCCTGTGTGTCAGTGTGGAGTGACTGATGTGGTTTGGGACCTCGACACAACCCACGGACCGGTGATCCTAATTGGCAGTCACATTGTCATGTCAAGTTGAAAAAAAAAAAGTTGCAAAATGTCCTTTCTCCTGAAATTACGTTTAGAAGAAAGTTCCATTTGAGGTGTGTGTGTATGTGTGTGTGTGTGTGTGACTCGTTCATCGATGAGGAAGGAACTGTACTATTATATCCGGGAGGAAGGGTTGATGACGTCTGTGGCATACTTAATGTGACTTATTGAAAAAAGGCAAGACTCCCTATTCATGGATAAAATCCGTGGTAATCGGAGCACGGCAGAAAAAAGTTTTGTAAAAGGATATGTAGACAAACGAGTGCTGCTGATTTCATCGAGGTTTTGTTTGCGAAAGTGATTTGTTTATATTGGTTATTGTATAAAAGTGAAGGGGTTTGAACCGACAAGCACAGAAGCAAAGGACGGTGGCGCTTCAGGGAAGAGGTGCTGTGAGGAAGATCTCTATCTCTCTCACACAATCACAGCCGCACCCGAGTCGCATCCAACAGCATTTCTATCTACCTACTCTGCAATAGGTAGGTTAAACCCAGGAAAAAAAAGGCGTTTTTATTCGGTTTAAACCAAGGAATTGTGATACGAAGACGGAGAGCAACTGGATTTTCCCTTTTCTAAAAGATTATCAGCCGCTTTTATTCGTTTGCCTCATCGGGAGAAGGATTCTGTTGCGCATGCATGGCAATCTTTAAACTTTTCAGATGATCTTACGAGCGGAAAATACGAGTAACAAACTATCAGTTTTGCCTTTTTGGATTTTTTAGGCTTTCTTAACAAAAGTTCTTTGCGTATTACTGATTACCAAGTGTAATGCAAGCGCTAGGCGTCGGACAAATCAATGACTTTAAAAAAAATCATCTGGACTACTCTAAATGAGTGTGTTATATTTTTTTAAGTTATTCATTTACCTTTCTTCTATCTTACAGCATGGCCAGATCTAGTAAAGCGACTTAGCGTTGCTCATCTACGGAATCATGATGGCACTACAGCGCCTACTGCACGCCTATTGGGATGACTTTTTCCCAAGATGAGGTAGGTTTATGCTTTTCTGCTCAACGTTTTGGGCGTTTCTTTCATGTTAAAACGAAAAATAGACTTATTTACAGCCTAAATATCCTACTCCAAAAACGAATATTGTCAGTGCGCAAAATGTATGATTTTTATAATTATTATATCTTTAAAAGCATAATTTATTTATTTCTAGATGGGATAAAAATGGCTTTGTTGAATTATTCTGTAGACTTCAAACAGTAACAAACCCAACGAGATTTCCCCCTGAGTGTTCACGCAAGGCTACAGTGCAAGCGCAATGTGGGAGGGCGTTCGCATCGCTAAGAAGGAATTTCTCCATCGGGACAGGCAGATGCAGTGTAGCTTGTATGAAAATGAGAAACCAATGAATGTAACGGGTGGCCCGTAAGATGACGGTACAGTGGCGTCACTGTACAAACCGAAGAAAAAACGAATGAGAATGCTCAGTGCGGGACCCTTTTGTTGTGTGAATTTACTGATGATTAAAAGATTATAAAGTCAGATGTGTTTGGTTATTTCTAGCTAACTAGTACGTTTCCAAAGACACAATCAAATATTTTGGGCAAATATAGCAAGCTTTGTCATATTTATTTATTTATGTTTTTAACTGCGAAGGGGGCATCCAAATATAACATGACATAATATTATTTTCATTTAGCCTTGATTGAACTGATTATTTAAAAACAATTCGATCTAAAAATTTCATAATATCACTATTTATATATAAAATTTTATTATTATCTCTTTTCGTAAAACAAAGAAATTAATTTAGCGATTTATCTGGATTTTTTAATATGCTATTTTTATCTGAATTTAACTGGTTATTAAATTGTGATTTATGAACTGCATCAATCTTTTTTTAATTCCAGACTAGACAACGATGTATTTGACGAAGACGGAAACTCGTTAAGCGACCTGGCTTTTGGCACTGATCAAATTGCTATACGAAGTCCTCCATCTCTCACGGATGACCTATACACGCTATACTATCCGCCAGAGAAAAGGTACAATATTTCATATCACTTCGTTGTATATTAGAATCAGTGTCATTATGTTTAGTTTATGTTGTTCCGCTATGTCTATTCCTTTTGTTTCCCAGCTTTTTTTCCTTTGCTTTTTTCTGTTATTGCTGTTGCTGATATTTGCATCAAGTGTTAAGATAGATAGATAGATAGATAGATAGATAGATAGATAGATAGATAGATAGATAGATAGATAGATAGATAGATAGATAGATAGATAGATAGATAGATAGATAGATAGATAGACAGACAGACGAATCGATTGGCAGATTTACAGGGGAAGCTAAAGCAACACTATATTACGCGTTTAACCGAGAGAACAATTAAACAAAATCAGGCTGAATACTTTGTAACAAACGTGTTCTGTGGCATTTCATCACTGATACCATGTGTTTGGCGTTTTATCTCAGAACGGAAAGGCATGCAGATGGATTATTAGATAGAGCCTTGAGGGACATCCTGGTTCAGTTATCAGCACGAAAATATCTGCATTCTCTGATGGCAGTTCGCGTAGGGTAAGGGCATTTTTTAAGCGTTTACCTGCCGTCATCTTTGTTTTTCCCTTCTTATTTTCAGTGGAGATGATTTCTCGTTGTCTTGTCTTGACTTTCCCTTGTCTTTATTTTTCCCGACTTCTTGTGTCTTTGTCTGTGAGCTCGCATGGGCGTGGGATTTCATGGGGAACTATTCGTAGATGAAAGACGATAAAATGAAAAGTTATTTCTAAATTGTTTGTGCTCACACGAAAATGTTGCATATTGCCAGACGGGGAAAAATGTGGAGAGCCAATGCGTCAGAATACATTTAATTTCCAACATACATAATTTATGAGGCTTGTCTGCTGGATCTGGTTTCGATTTCTACTATAATTCGTTGTGATATTATCGAATAAATGCTTAGAATCGTTTTAGTGAAAACCGAATAAAAAAGATATGTGTTTTATTATTAAAAGCGTGTAAGCTGTAATGAAACCTGTTAACACATTTTTTTCTGTGGCAGCCGGTAGCCTAATAATAGTTCCTATATTTGCAGCGGAGGAAGCAGCGAGGAAGACGAATCGGAACCACTATCAAAAAGGCATTCGGATGGGATCTTCACCGACATATACAGTCGCTACCGAAAACAGATGGCCGTCAAGAAGTATTTAGCAGCCGTCCTGGGAAGAAGGTACAGACAGAGAGTTAAAAACAAAGGACGTCGATTTGCTTATTTGTAGCGCTGACAAAACTGCCCCCAACTGCCCCTCCATGTGTACATTCAGTCCTAAGATCAAAGTCATTCTGATATAACTGATTAATCAGTGGATCGCGCCTGTGTTCTTTAAACATGTATTTATGTATGAAGTAAAGCCATTAAAATGAATATTTTACTAATAACATTGTTTTTCTTTTTGTACAAAAGCACTTGAAACCGCACAGTTATACTTTGTGGACCAATCGTTAAGTTTCATGTATATAGCTATATATGTTGAGAAAAAAAAGAGAGAAAAAAAAAAACATCAGGAGAAAAAAAAATGAAGAAAAAAATGTGCACCTTGAACGTTATGCGCCTGATATCTTTTCAAATTCATCATCATATGCAGAAAATAAATAGATTTTAAAAAGACAATCAAAGTTCTGAATGTTATACTTATTTTTGTAATCTGCTAAGAATAGAGTCTTATTTTACCCAAAGTCTGCCCAGGGATGTACTGAACATACTCTGTAAAGTGCAGGGCTGATTCAACTGTTGTGACTCCCCCTTAAAAAAGGGGACGGGGAGAGGGATATAAAGTAGCTGGCACGATTCCCTCTTTCTAAGCCCATTCATTTGTGAACTGTATTTTGAATCACCTGTCTTCTCCAGATGGAATGTTACTGTCCTGCCTGTGTTTGTGATTAAAGCCAGTATCCAGTATGCCTGACTGGGGAAAAAATGTCACTGGAGTAACTGTAGTACTGATATACATGTCCCCCCCCCTTTCTTTCTAATGTTACTTTTTTTCTTCATCATCTCAGTGCATGGTATACATATACTGTATACATGCATGTTCATCTAGTTCAATGTTTCCAAGCTCATTGTTGGTCCCTCCATTAGAAGACACTAGATCCACCTCTGAAAGCAGGAGTCCTTAAGGAGTCGAATTTGACCTGAATGAGCCCTAATATTCAAATGCATGCTTCACTGAGCTTCAAAAATGTGTTGTGGAATTGGCGTGTCGGTTCTTTGCATGCCTTTGCGTCGTTTTTTTAAATCAGATCTTGTTCTTATGCCTTACTGTAACGCAGAAGCTGTGAATGCTTTGGTATGTGCTTTCTACATTTAGACCAAATCAATATCAAGTCTTTAGCTGACATGATGATCATACGACGTCGTTACTTTTGTAAATTTCACTGTGCCAGTGAAGAAATTAATGTGGAGGATGATCTCCTCACGTCTATAGCTTGATCTTGAAACCTTTTTCATTGGAGCGATCACTCCTTAATTTTTCTGGGGTAGGACAAAGTGTGCTTAACAATTTCATTCATCAACTCATCAAAGATCTCGAAAAAAAAAATCAAGTGCGCTAATGCTTGTCTGTAATTGGTGCTGATGAGTGAGGGAATGTGAGAGAATGGGGAGGTCCTTCAGCATGACCATTGTCATATTCGTTATTGCACGTTGAAGAGTTTTCTTGCATGTATAGATTGAGGTACACCCCATCACCGTTAGGGAGGGACGCTACAGAATCATCTATTGTTTGTTCTTTTGTTTTTTATCATATATTTTGGTTAAGCCTGTATTGAATTCAGTTTATTTCTCCCAATATGGAAATCAGGCTTTATTCCTCCACTAATTCAATATGTAAACCTTTGTCCCAGGCATGAAATCAATCTTTCTTCAATTTGGCATTGTCCCCCAGGCTTTATGTGAGTATGGATGCGTCTCTGAAAGTGTTATGCGAGGAACGTGTGTGTTGGAAGGGTGGGAGGTGGGTGGGCGAGTGAATGCGTGCGTGAACATAATGATGTTATGAAAGATGATATGGGTTTTGGCTTAGGTGCCTTGTGACAACTTATGATAAAAAAAAAAAAAAAAAATCGCCACTTATTACAGATGGCAATTTTAGTGGCCCTACGATGCTGCAAACTATTAGGTTCCATTTCACAAACTCCATCTTTGCTTTTCTTTGGAAACTTGGTTTCAAAAATGATTCTTTAATTAGAGCTGAAAAGCATGGCCAGCATATATTGTGATCAAATCTATTACTGAAGTGGTGTACATGGTAAAAGTATTAATTGTCTGGATTGTTCAAGCTGATGAATGTGTGTAAATGTGGCAAGCACGTGTTTCTGTTTAGCTCTACTCATTGTAGCTCAAGGTCCATGAAGCCTAGCTAGGTTTTGTGTTGTTTCTTGTTGCATAGCTTAAGGGTTCTTTGACAGCGACTGGAAAACCTGATGGAACCCAGGCCACAGCACAGCCTGTTGTGTACATTTCTGAAAGCGCCGAAAGCCTTAATGTGAACGTTTTATCTATACCTGAAACATTATCTATGTGACAAGTGATTATTAGCAAGTGACATCATCCTATATTAACACATATAACTCCTTAGGGGGGTGACATTTTTAAATGTTAAAAAGTGTTGTAAGATTTGTATGAATAAATTTTTGTAAACAACACAATTTCTAATTGATGTCTAATCTTTGGGACGTTCCGTTTTAGCCTTTGTAAAAGCAAAGTTTCTCCACATGGCTGCTTTTCTCCACACCAGCACACGAGGAAGGCTCACGCTGTGACACTAATGACAGACCAAAACCCACTGCTGTTCAAGATGTGTAATCAGTATAATTCAGATCTCCATATATTACTGTGGGTGAGCTGAGTGGTTGTGACGGCTTTAAATTACACTCATAACAATCCGAACATTAACATCAGTGATCCTGGGCGTCTACATCAAGTGTGACTCTCAGTAAACCACACACTATAACAATGACAGCAAGACACACGCGCGCACACACACAAACAAACATGCGGGGACACAACAAATAACTCGTACAGTACACAAAGACAGAGAAGATTTTACAACAATAATACAAATAAACTAACAGCTGGCGGAAGATCACATAGACTTTGTGTTTTCCTGGCAAAAACAAAGTTGACTCAGAAGACACTGAAGATAAATTCAGTTTGACCATTGTGTATTTTTGGATGTCCCATTTATCTACAGAGGTAAGTATTATAAAAAAACACTAAAAATATATAAAAAAAAAAAAAAAAATTCTGACTCTGATAAATCTGACATATTTTAAGCCAGAAACCGTCAATAAGCACTATTTTAAAAAGAGAAGGCAAACATACCTATGCTGGGACTTGAACTCTGGTCCCCTGAAGCCCAAATGCACTACATGATGGAGCACTGAACATAAGACTATTGGCTCCAACATTAAAATTATTAACGGTGATGGGAAAGTCATCAGATGTTAAATTTGGCACTAACAATGACAATGGGTTAGATTCTCAAGGATAGCCTGTATACACGTTTAATGTGATCAAAGTGTTTTTGCATGAAGGTGTCTACTAAATTTAACAGAGTGTGGTGTCTTGCACCTTCAAAAAAAGCTAACACTCCAATCCACCTTAGAAGCATGTTTGTTTAGAAATGAAAGCTCTGTCTGAGTCAGTAGAGAGCTTGCGATAGGCTTCTTTTGCCATCCATGTTTCCTGCAGCCCAGC
Organism: Danio aesculapii; assembly: GCF_903798145.1. NCBI lineage: Eukaryota > Metazoa > Chordata > Actinopteri > Cypriniformes > Danionidae > Danio > Danio aesculapii. The sequence goes on along the minus strand of NC_079436.1, from coordinate 30,880,057 downwards.
CATGCTCAAGTCATATTTTCTTCTGGGATGCAGCCCTTAGTCAATCTTATGTTAAAGTGTGATCAGAGCAGCCAAAGTTACTTGTTGTTTATTTCATACTATCTAAAACACTGCTTTGCACTGCTAAAAAGCCACTGAATCTCCTCCTCAATGGGTGATGGTGATGATGGAAACTCTACTTACCCTACTAAACCCTATAAAAGGAAGTACAAGGACTATTTTAAGAACTGATTAATGTACAAAGCTAAGGAAGCTTTACAATTTATCTTAACATATTCCAGTGGGTAGAACGAAAACCAGTCCTGAAGACACAAATCTTACGTGTCCCATAAGTCTGGGAACACTTCAGCATTCAACAGCGGAGTTTCCATGATCACTCTCAAGCTACCATGTATAAAAATAGACATCCCTGTTGAATAGTAGTGTTGCCCTGGTACACATTCTCTCTGACTGAGACAAAGGCTGGAAAGGGAACTGTACCCATGGGACTAGGGCAGAGGGTGTGGCTCCAGATCCATTAGTGTGATCTGATCCGGTGGTCCATGCAGAAGGCGGATCCTTGCTCCCATAGTCAGCTAACTTAATCAGGGAAGTGTTGCTGAGCAACAGGCCACAAAGGACTGTATACTGGTAGGTGAACAAGTGTATGCACATGGTGTCTGATGGTAGCTTGAAGAAAACTTTAGAGGAGAATTCAAGGGTTTGAAAAGTTGGAACCAGTTACCCACAGGCAGGTAGAAATCTTTGGATAGATTATAAATTGCTTATCTATAAAATAACAATAGGTCATATAAAATATTTCATGTTTTCAGATCTACAAGAAACAATATGTATATTGCTATGGGGAAATTGACATCACTTGAATATTCATTGGACTTAGGATTTATTAGGTATGGGTCTGAATGAAATATAGTTTATTAGCTATATGCTTGAGTAAAATATAATATAAGCATTTGATTTTTTTCCAAAAAAAAAAAAAAAAAAAAAAAAAAAAAAAATATATATATATATATATATATAATATATATATATATATATATATATATATATATATATATATATATATATATATATATATATATATATATATATATATATAGTAATTTTCAGGAAATGGTCAGTTTTATCAAAATCCCAAATGTTTTCATTTGCTGTGATTTAAAATTTGATGTTCTGATTTCTGAACTCATCTGAGCTTAAAACATTGATATTGTGTTGTCAAAAACTAAATATAACATATAAACGTGTGAGATTATTATTTTTTTGTTGTTTTGCCATGTTATGCTCTAAATAACAACAATTTATTTGAAATTTATAAGAAATTACATCAGTAGTTTGCACAACAAAACAAAAATGACATTTTTTTCCAAACACTATAACTATAGATTTTAAATCATGAGAATTTCCAAGAGGTCTCTTAATTTTTTTTCACTGCTGTATTTACAAACACACACATGCTTTGTTAAGCATAGGACACTTTACAAGCGCAAAACTTTTTAATAGTAACCTTGAAGCAGGTGGGCTACAAGAGCAGAAGGACAGGAAACACTAAAACATCCACAGGCTTTGAAAAATTGGACAACTGAAGACTTTTCTTGACAACTTTTGTTGTGAGGTTTGAATGGCAGGGTCGGAATTTGGTGCAAAATTAACTGCATAGATCCATTCTATCTTGTATCAATAGCTCAGGTTGCTACTGGTGGTGTTAGATATTTTATTTATATTCACCTAGGGTTCTTAGTACCTTTAGGCATTGTTTAAACACAAACATTATGGCAACAGTGTACAAACCTTGTGATGCTACTTCCAGCAGTATAACGCACCATGTCATGAAATTCAAATCATTTCAAACTGTATTCTTGACCATGACAATGAGTTCACTCTAGTGTACGCTGTACACAGATGGCCTCCACGTCACTAGATCTCAATTCAGCAGACCTTTGAGATGCAATAAACTTGAGATTTGCATCATGAATGTGCAGTTGATAAATCTGCAGCAACCGTGTGATGCTGTCATCAAAACATGGGGAATGTCTCAGAGGAATGTTTCCAGCAGTTTGCTGGATATGCCACAGACAATTAAGGCAGATCTGAAGCCAAAAGTAGGTCCAACTCAGTTATTCACCCAAGCTGGTGAGTATATAGCAAGAGGAAGTGGGAAAAAAACTGCCATAGAAGACAATATAAAAACAACCCATACAAAAAAACATAACACCTGAGCTTATTTAACCAAAGGTTACAGCTATTCAAAATCTGCTGCACAAAATCAAACACAAACAAAGCTCTCACATTGGTTTTTTTCATTGTTCAGCTTCCACTCCTCCAAGAATAGACTGTGTTCACCAACTGTTTGGGTGAGGGTCTTGAAGGAAGCAACAGACCCTCCTTCCTTCAATTAACACTGTGAAAACAACAGGACTCATGCTGGGATCCTCCATCTTGGCCATGTACTTGTTCTCCAGCGCAGCCCCCTTACACCACACACTGAGGTGCAGAGGCTGCTGGGTAGACGGGTGTGAAGTGGGGGCTAAAGGGGGGTTTTCCGAAAGGGGGGTTTAATTGAGACTGGCAGCCACCTCCAGCTCACAGAGATCCTTTCTATTGTGTGCCCCCCTATTGTGAAATGTGACATATCCGCACGTGTGTGTGTGCGTGTGTACCTGAACCCGCTCCCTTAGGGAGTAATTTGCAGCCACACAACAATATGTTAAAGGTAAATCTGTGGCCTTGGTGATTGGGGAGTGGGGGGCTGCTGATGGAGACGACTTTATTTTTATATGACTCTTGCTTTATTTTAAGCACAGAGAATGCGTTGTCTTGAGCGGCCACTGAAGACTGATAGAACTTTGCTTATTTGATTCACAAGTTTTTGATTAAATATTGGTTATAATTCAGCTAGACATTTGTCACATTGTCCATTTTACCTTTGAGAAAGATTTCTCAGTTCATGCTATGTACAGTTGTTTATTTTGTTCAGTTAAACTATTTAATCAGTTGTATAATTATTTGCTGGTAAGTAGCTTAAGTCTTTTTTTCACAAATCAAATGGCACTGATTGGATGCATTGTACATTTTTGATTCACTAAAGATTATTTCAGAAAAGTAATTTGTGAATCAGACTACTTTCAATGTACTGTATGTTTCTGAACTACAAAGAGATTCATACAAATTTTATGAGTCGTTTCATAAGAGTCATTTATTTGAGAATGAGGCTACTTTGAGTGCACTTTGTTTTTGCTGCACTTACAGATTCACCTTATAAGAGAAATTTGTTTATGAATCAAACTACTTTGACTCCACTTTATGTTTTTGATTCATTTACAGATGCACTGTATGAGTAATCTGTTCATGAATCAAACTACTTTGACGCCACTTTAAGTTTCTAAATCACTTACAGATTCACTGTATAAGAGTCATGTGTTCATGAATCAAAGCACTTTGACTCCACTTTGTTATTGATTCATCTAAATGTGCTGTATGAGTCATTTGCTCATGAATCAAACTACTTTGACTCCACTATGTTTCCGATTCATCTAAATATGCTGTGTAAGAGTCATTTGTTCATGAATCAAACTCCTTAGACTTCATTTCATGTTTTTGATTCACGTACAGATGAGCTGTATAAGTTATTTGTTCATGAATTAGACTACTTTGACTCCACTTTATGATTCACTTACAGATGAGCTATACAAGAGTCATTTGTTCATGAATCAAACTACTTTGACTCTACTTTGTTTTTGATTAATCTTTAAGAGTCATTTGTTCGTGAATCAAACTACTTTGAATCCACTTTATGTTTTAATTCACTTACAGATGAGCTGTATAAGTTATTTGCTCATGAATCAGACTACTTTGACTCCACTTTATGATTCACTTAAAGATGTGGTGTATGAGTTATTCGTTTGTGAATCAAAGAACTTTGACTCCACTTTAAGTTTTTGATTCACTTGCAAATGTGCTGTATAAGAGTCATTTGTTCATGAATCAAACTACTTTGACTCCACTTTATGTTTCTGATTCACTTACAGATTTACTGTATAAAAGTAATTTGTTGATGAATCAAACTACTTTGACTCCACTTTATGTTTGTGATTCATTTACAGATGCACTGTTTAAGAGTCATGTGTTCATAAATCAAAGCACTTTGACTCCACTATGTGTTTTTGATTCACTTACAGATGTGCTGTGTGAGTCATTTGTCCATGAATCAAACTACTTTGACTCCACTTTGTTTTTTATTCACCTAAATGTGCTGTAAAAGTTATTTGTTGATGAATCAAACTACTTTGACTCCATTTTATGTTTCTGATTTACTTACAGATTCACTGTGCAAGAGTGATTTGTTCATGAATCAAACTACTTTGACTCCACTTTATGTTTTGATTCACTTACACATGAGCTGTATAAGGTATTTGTTCATGAATCAGACTGCTTTGACTTCACTTTGTGATTCACTTACCGATGTGCTGTTCAAGAGTCATTTGTTCATGAATCAAACTACTTTGACTCCACTTTATGTTTATGATTCATTTACAGTTGCACTACATAAGAGTCATTTCTTCATGAATCAAACTACTTTGACTTCACTTTGTTATTGAATCATCTAAATGTGCTGTATGAGTCATTTGTTCATGAATCAAACTACTTTGACTCCACTTTATGTTTTCGATTCACCTAAATGTGCTGTAAAAGAGTCATTTGTTGATGAATCAAACTACTTTGACTCCACTTTATGTTTTCGATTCACCTAAATGTGCTGTAAAAGAGTCATTTGTTGATGAATCAAACTACTTTGACTCCACTTTATGTTTTTGATTCACCTAAAGGAGCTGTATGAGAGTTATTTCTTCATGAATCAACCTACTTTTACTTAAAGGCTGACATTCAACACACAACAAATATCTCACTTTAGCTCGAACCTGTTGGCTCAGCAGCAGGACCCCTCCACAGCTAAAAAGCCCAGGAAAGCACAAACTGAAAACACTGAAATTTTAAGAACGGCTATCATGTTCAAACAAAGCTCAAAATTCATCGCAAAATCAATATTTCACCTAAGTTTACCCCACTGTTTGAGGGTCAGACGGCAGACACTTGGAAAGAGACACCCGTGCAAGACACTGTGAAACATTACCTCAAGATAATCTAACCACCACCCCAATATGAATCATTCAGTAGTGTCCACTAAAAGGCCAAGGGGCTGCTTTTCTCCAGCTCGGCCCGCAATGAAGCCCCTCTTAGGGAGCCAATGCTGCTGTCAAAACTGCCAAAGAGCACAAAGCTGCCTATGACACACTGTCTTCCTCAAGGGAATGGAGGGCACTTACACAGAAGAGAGAGCACCGAGACGTAACTCACACTGACACTGACGGCTGATCATCCCTAAACCCAATGTTTATCTTAAAAACGGAGCACTTAGCCTGGATTTTGCAGCTTTTTATCAAGCAGTTTATTACATTGATTATGCGTAAATGGCGTATCGGTGGCTTTGATGCATAGAGCTAGAGCGCAGTTCGTGTGCATTTGTTGATGGTAGCAGGAAATTCAGTGTTGCTAAGCCACAGGAGTTTGATGGATACCACGCAAGAATCAAACAGCAAGGAACAGGGGAAAACTAAAGCCTGTGGGGAACAAGCAAAGACGTCAAAACAGTGAGTGGCAGGAGCGCCTGGTTTACCTGCAACAACAGACTGAGTTTAACTATACAGTGTGTGGGTACAATGTTTAGAGACTGCAGATGAGTCACGCTTGCAGTTTTATTTCGGCTTAAATGCTGACTCTGTGGCGCGGGTTGAAAAAGCTGATTGTCTGCAGGTTTGTGTGAGCATTGATGCAGCTGGAGTGATGCGCTGTCCATGGTGTTGAACTCGGGCTCTATAGTCTACTGGAGCTGAAATGAGAGTTCAAGATCTTCCTGCTCAGCATGACCACATTTGCCTCTGCTGGTTGAAGCTGGAAATCCAGATGCTGGCAGAAATGTGCATTTTCCCACCTGGCAGCCATTCAAAAATGTCTGTGCAATTGGACTGACTGACTAACCAGGTTATATAATAACTGATTAACTAACTGTAGGTTTGTAAGATTAAAAAAAATGTTTCTTTAAATATCTTCTATATTTATCATGGCTCAATTTTTTAACGATAATACAATAAATATAGTAACAGTATGAAATTTATTACAATAAAACAATAATTTAAAAAGATTTAGTTTTGTAATGGCAAAGCTGAATCCTACCAAAAGATTAAAACGATTATAATATATTATATAAATACATTATATATTATAATATATTTAGACTGCAGATGAGATGAGTCATAATTTTTGTACTGTCTCAACTTTTTCTGATTAGGGGCTGCATAATATTTAAAATCATTGATTAAAATCCAAAGGGACAACAAAGACAAAAGATTTATTCAAAAGTTGTTATTAAAAAGATGTCTATTTTAACTATGCATTAAAAACTCCTGGAGAAAAATATATCAGTTGCCATATATATATAAATATATATATATAGTAACTTTCACCAGGACTCTTTTGATGGATAGATGGTCCATTTGGATCTTAATCAAATATTATACAACAACAAAATCAGTATGAAAAAATGCAAATAAAAAAAAATTGCTTATTTCTAAATTTACTTTGATCTGTATTTCATTGCAGACAATACAAACACAAAATATTTCAATTTAAAAAAATATTTATCTGGTCAACTTTAGGGTAATAAACAATTTAGGTATTTAGGTCTAGTAATCAGGTAACTTGGTTAAATTATGTTATTTGTAACAGGTGATTTCAACAGGTGATTGTAATTATTATTTGGTAGAAAAGCAACATCCAAGAAAGGTCTAGTTCTTTAGGAGCAAAGATGGGATGAGGATCGCCAGTTTGCCAGCAATTATGTGAGAAAATTACTGAAATTTTTAAAAACAAGGTTCCTCAAGAAAAAATAGGAAGACATTTGGATATTTCACCTTCAACAGTGCATAATATAATTACAAGATTCAAGGAATCTGGAGGAATTTCAGTGCATAAAGAACTAGAACCGTTATCCATCTATAAGCGATATCACCACATTGGCTGAGGACTACTTGGGCAAAACTTTGTCAAGTACCACGATATGTAGTTACATCCACAAATACTAGTTAAAACTGTACTGTTCCAAAAGGAGGCTCTATGTTAACAGTGTCCAGAAGTACTGTCGACTTCTCTGGGCTTGACGGCATCTGGGATGGACCGTTACACAGTGAAATTGGGTTGGGTATCGGGTAGTCAGTGCTCCTGACAAAGATAACGTGCAATGGAACTTGATGGCACCATTAATGCTAAAAAGTACAGAGATTTTGAAACACAATATGGTGCCTTCTTTTCCAGGGATGCCCATGCATATTTTAACAAGACAATGCAAATCCATATTCTGCACACATTATAAAGTCCTGGCTGCAGAGGAAGAGGATACAGGTACTTGACTGGCCTGTTGCAGTCCTGACCTGTCTCCAAAAGAAAGCGTGTGGCGCATTTTGAAGCGCAAAATGCCACAATGAAGACCCTGTACTGTTGCCCACCTTAAGACTTGTTTGCAGGAAGCACAGGACAAAATTACACCTGAAACACTTCATCACTTGGTGTCTTCAGTCCCTAAACATTCTTTAAGTGTTGTGAAAAGGAATGGCAACATTACAAAGTGGTAAACTTTTTTTGGAAATGTGTTGCAAGAACCAAAAATGGAATACGTGTTTATTTAAAAAGAGGAACACATTCAATGAAGTGCTTTTTTATTGTCTGCAATGCTTTACAAGTCAAAGTAAATTTAAAAATCACTTTCTTTTTTTATTTGTGTTTTCCATGCTTTTTGATTTGGGGTTGTATTGTTACATTATTATATTCATTTACATAAATATTCATATAAAATGGTAACAATACACACTGGTATTGAGGAAATTTTCTAAGATGCACAAGACATTCCTCTTTTTTTCGGTTTCGATACACTTGTAAAAATACACTTTTTCAGTGAGCAATGTTTCCTCTTTCGGTTTCTATGTATATGCCAACCTCCCTACCATGCACCTCCCACAATAATAAATCCTCTGGAGCGCTAAACAAGCATCCAAAAATGACAAACCTTCTGTGTCTGCAACTTATTGCTCTATGAGATGAAACGATGTAGTTGTTCTTGTTAAAAAAAAATTCTAGATTCCACCCAGCAATATAAGCTGAGCATTACTGCCATCTTCCTGCAGAAGCCCTTCTTTTAGACAGTGATAAAGGCACATGCTGCCAAAAACAGAGACATCCAAACACAGTGAAGCTTCTTAAGGAGCTTCAGTGTCACCAGCATTACTATGTGCCTCTGGATTTTGATGAGGTACAATACGCAGCAACTTGACACATTCCCCACAAAAGCAGGGACCTATCTAAATTTAGAATCAAAGAATAATGGAATATTGAAAACTGCACTTACAAGAATTACATGCAGTGCATTTTGGAACAAGTTTTTAAAGCTATTTCCTTCTTTTTAATATATTTTTGTGTACAATAAACAAGAGCTGGATTAAGAAATAAGTGGGAAAGAGGTAGGAACTTTGACTAATTCGTGTTGCCAGATCTTTGTGGAAAACAGCAACAGCAAAAAAAAGCAAGTCAAAATAAAATTGACATAAATAAAAACAAATAAAATTGTATTACGGGCTATTGAATTATTAGAAGGTAGTGCACAGCTGTTAATTTAAAGATGAATTATTTTTTAGTAATTTAATTGACCAGAGTCAATTATTCTGCTTATACTGTGGTCTCCACACCTAGACATTGTTCAGCTATTATAATTCATGACATCTGTCAGGTATTTGTCCTTAAACAGCTTCTGTTTTGTGGGACTAGACTCTTCATAATCTCATCAAAAGCATTTTTATTAGCCTTTTGTCTGCTTTGGTTTAATGATATAATATGAAAATATTAATGCACTGAAGACTTGCTATAGCAGTGTGTTTATCTCAAAATAATTGCAAACCTTAGAATATTCATCAGCCAATGAGAATCAAGCATTCAACAGAAAACAATACCAAAACAGCCCTATCTTCACCTGACCAGTGTAATAACAAAGACTAGGGCTGGGTGATTAATCGAAAAGTAATCCAAATCGACATTCGGAACCTGTAATCGATAAAATTTTTCCAGGTCGATTATTTTTTGATTACTTCCCTACTGCGGGTGGAGTCATGTGACCTCGCTCTGTTAAAGGTTTTGCAGGCACATCTGATCTTAGGTCAAGAAGGATGATGGACCCATTTTTGAGCATTACTTTGCACTACATTGACAATGATTGGAAGCTGAGATGCCTTAAGATATTTTACAATAAACCTCCAACTTATCCAGCATGTTTTATGCAGTGGACGCCCTTCTAGCTGCAACCCAACACTGGGAAACACCCATACACTCTTGCATTTAGCTTATTCAATTCACCTATAGTGCATGTCTTTGGACTGTGGGGGAAACCGGAGGACCCGGAGGAAACCCACCCGAACACGGGGAGAAAATGCAAACTCCACACAGAAATGCCAACTGACCAGGGAACCAGCAACCTTCTTGCTATGAGGCAATCGTGCTACCCACTGTGCCACTGTGACAGCCAAATCTCTAGTTCGAAACTTGAAAATAAATGTTCTTTGGTTTTGTAATCTGTATGAAATGAAAACAAGGTACAGCCCATCTCGTCTGACCTCATAAATTTCCTGTAAAAATTACATTACAGCGACTATAACCGCCCACAAACTTGTAAACAATGCGGCTGCTGTCATTTTAGGAGGAGATTTGCAATCAAGACCAAGTCAGGAATTACTTAAGAAGACCAGTGTGATCGGACAAGGCATTATTTAGAGGGTGATGTTGTGTAACAAGTAAACAAAAATGGCCATAAAGGTGTTTGGTGTTGTGATCTCGTTTCCTTCAAGTGTGCATGCACATTAGCTTAAAAAAACTGAAAAAAAATGCTGACTTTGTCATTCAAATGTGTATAAATTAACTTTAAGAGACAGTTGTTGCTTAATTTTACTGGTGATTCCAAATCTGAAATTTAATCGTAAGCTTGGCAAACAGTTTTGTATAATTAGAGGTTTCCACATTCAAACAGATTGCCTGCACATACTGGCCGAGAGGCATTTCAAAGATGGTTTCCGAGTGCAGTGACTTGCCTTAAAGGGACTTTGGTAAATACCAATAATTAACCAATGATCAATCATAAACTACACAGTATCCTGATATTCGCAGATTTAATTCAGGAAAACTTTAGCAAACAATACATTGCACAATCAAATATGATATCAAATTTAATACCTTGAAAAATAGCATTAAAGACTTTTCAATACTTTTTAAGGGCCTTAAATTTCTCTACATTGAGTTATCAACTTTTAATACTTTTAAGACCCCCGCGGACACCCTGTCAATTCATGACACAAGCCTAAACACATAGACACTTATAGGGAGACATGTCAAGTACTAGCATGCATAAATAATAATTAGGGTTTGGTGCTGTAATATTACATTATTACTCCAGTGTCCACCTTCCAATTTTGAGAGCTATTTATATTTTGTACACATAAAAATAATCATTTATGAAATTTACTTGTTTTATTAGCCAATTAAAAAAGCAATAATATTTATTCAAATACTTCTAGTAATAAGGGCGACGCGGTGGCGCAGTTGGTAGTGCTGTCGCCTCACAGCAAGAGGGTCGCTGGTTCGAGCCTCGGCTGGGTCAGTTGGTGTTTTTGTGTGGAGTTTGCCTGTTCTCCCTGCGTTCGCGTGACTTCCCTCCGGTTGCTTCGGTTTCCCCCCCACAGTCCAAAGACATGCGGTACAGGTGAATTGGGTAGGCTAAATTGTCGGTAGTGTATGTGTGTGAATGAGTGTGTATGGATGTTTCCCAGAGATAGGTTGCAGCTGGAAGGGCATCCGCTGCGTAAAACATGTGCTGGATAAGTTGGTGGTTCGTTCTGCTGTGGCGACCACGGATTAATAAAGGGACTAAGCCGAAAAGAAAATGAATGAATGAATGAATGAACTTCTAGTAATAAGACTGTATAATAGCACTCTATAATCCGGAATGTTAATTGTTATAGTAAGAATAAGGTGAATTGGGAAGTGACTCCGCATTCCTTCAGGGAAGCAGATGCTTGTTTCTGTATGGAATATGTGTCCTCCACTTCTCTTATATGTGAAATAATCCAAACTCCACGGTTTCTTGTCCATCCACCTACTCATCTTCTCCTCATATCTGCTTCTGTAAAGTGTAATATCGACTTTGTGTGTGGGAAATTGCACTAATGAATGGAAGTCTAAATCCGCACACTGGAAATAAACTCAACCTGTCATTATTTTCTCATTTACCAGAGAACAAGAAGAGACGACACAGTAGTATTTGAGAAGTCTAAAAATAATCTCTTTCCTGTCAAGCGCAGCTGTCAACAGTGCGTTCAGGACAAAGGTCGAGGTCAACTAATTACTCAAAGGAATGGAATTAAGTGAGTTCAAGATTCAGACTTGTCTTGTTACTGTTTATTGCTCATGTAATCACGAACTGAGTGATAAACTGCCAACCACTCAGACACACTGATCAATTTACTTTATCCACCTGGAGGAAACCTATGTGAACATAGGGAGAAGATGCACCATAACCTTCTTGCTGTATGGCAACCATACTAACCACCAAGCCGCCGAATGCAGTCCCATTAATGATAGATTATTTCTTTTTTTTCTTATGAAATATAAGCTTAATACGCTGAGAAATGAACACATTTTAATTATAAATTGACAGTCATATTGAAGAGTGCTTGCACAGATGAATAATAATTGCAACAAGCTTTTTTTTATGAACTGTCAATAATAGTGGGAATGTGGCCTATGGATGCTCAAGTGGATAAAAGTAAAACTTGACATATTACTCATTTATTCATTCATTTGCTTTTCGGCTTAGTCCCTTTATCAATCCGGGGTCGCCACAGCGGAATGAACCATCAACTTATCCAGCACATGTTTTACGCAGCAGATGCCCTTCCAGCTGCAACCCATCACTGGGAAACATCCATACACACTACGGATAATTTAGCTTAACCAATTCACCAGTACTGCATGTCTTTGGACTGTGGGGAAAACCGGAGCACCCGAAGGAAACCCACGCGAATCCAGGGAGAACATGCAAACTCCACACAGAAAGAGCCAACTGACTCAGCCGAGGCTCTAACCAGCAACCTTCTCGCTGTGAGGTGACAGCACTACCTACTGCGCCATTGCATTGCCCACTTGACATATTAAATTATTATAATTTATTTTGGAAATGTTTTTAACTCAAATTGCTAGTAAATTTCAAAATATAATTTTTTTAGCTTTAAAAATGATTATTTTTCTTGCAGGGTGGCATGGTGGCTCAGAGGTAATCACGGTCGCCTCACAGCAAGAAGGTCAATGTCAATGTCAATGTTATTTATATAGCACTATTAAACACAACCAAAGGTTGACCAATGTGCTGCACAAAACAAATCACAAGGAGAAAGATTATAAAATTATAGATAAAACAAACAATTTTCACTGAAAAAATGCCAAAGGGAAGTTTTCAACCTAGATTTAAAAACAGATAGAGATGATATAGATCTAATACAGAGGGGCAAAGCATTCCACAATCTAGGACCAGCTACTGCGAAAGCACAGCCTTTCAGCCTCGACTTAAGGATGCATAATAATCTCTGGTTTGATGACCAGGCCGATGTTCAGTCAACAGGTCTGACAGATAAGAAGGTGCCAAGCCATTTAGTGATTTAGAAACCAAGAGAAGAATTTTAAAAGTGACACGATAGCGCACAGGCAACCAGTGCAAAGAGCTAAGACTGGTGTGATGTGGTCATGTTTTTTGGTACCGGTTAAAAGCCTTGCAGCAGCATTTTGAACTAACTGTAAACAGGATAGAGTTGTCTGACTAATCCCAAAATATAGTGAGTTACAGCAGTCCAACCTATAGAATAGGTTTGACTGTTTTTAAGATTTGAATCTGAAAAAAGCTGAATTTTGACCACTGCATTTATATGTTTATCAAATCTCAAGCCTTCATCAAAGATAACACCCTGATTTTTTACCCAAGCCTTCACAGAAAAGCTTGATTTGCCAAGAACTCGCTGGCTTGAGTCCTGGGTGGGCCAGGTGGTGTTTCTGTGTGGAGTTTGCATGTTCTTCCTGTGCTCCGGTTTCTCCCACAGTCCGAAGACTTGTGCTATAAATGTATTGAATAAACTAAATTGGCCGTAGAGTGTTAATGTGAGAGTTTATGGCTGTTTCCCAGTACTGGATTGCGGCTGGAAGGGCATTCGCTGCTTAAAACATGCTGGAATAGTTGACGGTTCATTAGTTAATGCATTAATTAATGTTTACAAATGCCTTTTTAGTTGTTTATGTATCTCTGTAAACATTAAATATACACCTGCTCACTGCTTGCTCAAGTTAACTCTGTTTCATTAAATACTAATCACTAATAGCTTATAGAAATCAAAGGTTGTATTTGTTTATATTGACATTGTTAATGTCAGCATGTAAGGATAATAAATGCGTTAGATGTATTTTCCATGTTACCGAATGTTAACAAATAAAACCTTAACACATGTGTCATCAAAATAACCGAAATTATTCAAAAACAGGCTACAGTTAAACACCATCCCACCATCCTCAAACAATATGAGGCAAGGCAAAGTATGTCTATCAGCTATATCATGTCAGATGAACAGATGCTTTTTAACTAAAGAAGGTAATAAGCTAAGTCTTTTCTTTGACAAGTGAGCTAAAAAAGCTGCTAGACGGAGTGTGAATTAGACATATAAGGGGCAACGCAGCATACGGATCCTCATTCACACCTGTGAAAGACAGAGCAAATTCCCAGAGGATCAGATCCAAGCAGCCCAACAGCAGGACATGTTTGTGCCTGTGCTGTGATGTGGCTTCTGTCATCTCTCCTCTACTGTTGTCTCGCTTTCCTTCTGTTTTTGTAGCCTTTTACCTCAATCTCCTGCGCAGAATTCTTCAACAATAATCCACGGTGGGACAAGTCACTTCAACAAGAACGCTGCTCCAAGGCATCTTGCTCTGAGCGGCTCAACTTGAGGGTTTGTGGTTCCCTGGGTGAGATCATGCAAATAGGACTCTCATTGGTTTAAAAATCATCAAAACAATGAACAATATCTACAAATGCACTGGAGAAAGAATGATTCATTAGGAGAATCAGCAGTGAATGTGATTTGGTATTATTTCTAGGTGGCCTTATTTGAAAGTGACTTTTAGATTTACAGTTGAAGTCAGAATTTTTAGCTCTCCTGAATTAATTGCTTCCTTTTTTTCCAAAATTTCTGTTTAATGGAAATAAGATTTTAACACATTTCTATACATAATCATTTTGATAACTAATTTCTCATAACTGATTTTTTTAATCTTTCCCATGATGACAGTACATAAGATATTTTCAGACACTAGTATTCAGCTTAAAGTGCAAATTAAAGGCTTAACTAGGTTAATTAGGCAAGTTAGGTTAGGTTTGTTCTGTAGAAATTTGAAAACAAATATTGCTTAGGGAGGGTAATAATTAGGGATGCTTTGATTAAGTATTTTGCAGCAAATACCAAGTACTGATACCGAGTACCGATTCAAGCTTTATAATGCCTAAAGCACATTTTCCCTCTAAGTATGATACTTAAGTGGAGATCTGTCCTTACCTAAGAGAATAAATGAAGGATGTTGCATAAAATCTCTTAAACACATCTCTTATAACCATTTAGTGTGGACTTTAATGGTCAGATGCAGGTTTACAGAAGATAATATATAAAAATGGTAAGAAATGACTAACAAATCAATTTAGAAACATTGCAAATGATGGAAGAAGAATTCAACATGTCTCAATAAAGAAAATATTTGAAGTGTATTTGATGCATAAGTTAAAACGCACACCTATTAATTCATTTACTAAAAGGAAACAGCCCTATAAACTACTGTTTATTGCTATTACTAGGCCTATATAACAAAACGTTTTTCTATTATTATATTTTCTATTATTATATAAGTAGAAATATTTATTTCATTAATAATTCCAGCCAGGTTTTAGTGAACTTGCAACATATATCACAAAAACAGAACATTCAGTTCTTGTATGTATGTAAAAATGCCTAAATACATGCAAGACCATTAAAATATTTTGCTAATTTCCAACTCTTGATAACGGCAGCTCGATGAGAAAGTGAGGATTTTCTTTATTTTACTATTCATATAACTTAAATATAATGCCTAGAACATCACTGTGCCTCTGGAAAACTGTTTATTGCACATTCACTCCCGTCGTCATAATTTACAGGGTATTTTATCTAATTTGTGGGGGTCACGGTGCCACTATGAATATGCGGGAAAATTGCGTAGTTTCCGGGAGAGGCCATGTGGTTGGATAAGACACTAGATAGCGGCGATCGCTTCGCTTGCATCACAGCAGCTCAAAACACTGGACATACAATGGTTGCAACAAAGAAACCATCACTCGCGTGACTCGTGCAAATAGATTGTATAAACTGTTTATTTTAGTTGCTGTGATGTGAGCACAGTAATCACTCTAGCCCCCACGCATCATTTACCTCTTTGCATGTTGTAGCACTGCTGATGAGCACACATGCATTTTCCTCTGTGTGTAAATTCATAAACAAACACTTGTGATCAGTTGAGATCGGCCAGATTGGCTAGTACTGATCGAGTCATAAAATGTGATTAACGGCCGATACCGATCTCTGGCCGATCGATCGAAGCATGCCTTGTAATAATATTGATCATAAAATGGTTTTTATTCTATAAATTCTAAAAATAATACAATTACTTTTCATTCTAGCCAAAATAAAACAAAAACAAATTTTTGTATATATAAAATATTATCGGAAATACTGTGAAAAAAATCCTTGCTCTGTTAAACATCATTTAAAAAATATTTGAAAAAGAAATAAAATACGCTAATTATTATATGCTAATAATTTTGACTTCAGCTGTAAGTATTCATACCAAAATTTTGTGGTACAGGTCAGACATGTTCAAAGTGAATTGGCCATTTGAGGGTTTTTGTGTGATATCATATGACTAAGAGTGCAATATCACACAAGAGCTGTTTTGTTCTAAATAGATTCTATAAAAGTTTAATCAATAGTTAGTTAAAATTGTCATAATTTAGACACAATATTTTCTTTTTGCTAGATATGCCACTGAAAATATTAAGCAGCATCAGAGCAACAGACAGCACTGATTAAATTCTGAATAAATCCAGAGGTTGAATCAACCAAGGAAACCAATGATTTCATGGATCATTCATAAAGAGAGCCATTAACATTCCTGTATGAATCAACCATTTGAACAAATCAAATGAATAAATGACTAAGCAGCTGCATGCCAATTCAGAGACTGCAGCTTTCGACAGACACATTTGGAAGCCATTTGTGCAATTGCGGTGCAATCAATTTAAAGACTCAATCATACACTGCCGCCAAATGCTTTCTTTATTTCCTGGGTAATGAAGGATCCAGTTGATGGATCCTTCATGGCTCAGAAAATCCCGAGATTCATTGTGCACTGTGGCGACAGGAACTTTTTTTTAACACTTTCAAATGTAAGTATTGTTTCAGTTTACTCTCATATAAATGTTAAAAATACAAAAACTAATGTCTTACTAAGATCTGATTTTTTAAAAATATACATAATACATAATATACATAAATGTATCAGGAGGAACATATCTAGATGGGTTGTGAACAATGTTTTGTAGACAGTTTATTGTCAGTACAATATCAATAATTAAATAATAAAGTGAAATACTAATGTTAGGCATGTATTTCAAACTTTTATTACAATTAAAAAAGATAGTTCACCCCAAAATTTAAATCATCATCATCATCATTTACTTACCTTCACATTGTTTAAAACATGTATAGATGAATTACCCCACAAAAACGTAATTAAAATGAAAAATACAACTGGAAGCTTTAAAATTAATAAAACAGAATTTAACATAAGAGCAGAAAACAGATAAACCAGTGTGGGAAACAAATAATGTTCACATAAAAATAAATGAAGTATGGCCTATAGATAGAAACACAACACCTCCTATTAGTCATATTTTCTCGCGGCATGACTTCTTTGCAGCTCTACGTCAGCATATGTCTGAAGTTCTTCCCTGGAAAGCAAGGAAAGCCTTTCTGACAGAATTCTGCCGAGCAGAGTGTTTTACCATCAAACAGAGAGCATGCTAAATGTCACATACTGAAAGTGTACAGCACCATTAGATCAATCCCATCCATTGATTGCAATGACATCGATCTAATTTACAGTCTACCTAGTTAAACTAATATAAAATGTTTTTTTTTTTTAATGTTGGTAACCTGTAACAAGGGCTGGGCGAAAAAAAAATGTCATTCGGTATCCATAATTATTGAATATTTTTAACAATCCATTTAGGAATATTATAATTTTTTTAACCACTTTATTTTAATTTACCAACATTACTAAAGCAAATAGTTTTAATAGTCAAAAACATTTAAACAAAATATCTCATCTCTTTATAATAAAATAAACAAAAGTGTTAAAGAGACTCTTAAGCTTGATAAATAAAATGTTACAAAGTGTGTACCCTGGTAAAGTGTAAACGCTGAACAATCAAAGCAAACTTTAAGGTGTAAATATTAATAATAATACAGTAAACCTCAAACTCTGTAAACAAAACAAATCATGATAATCAAATCTGAGCTTTCAAGTAAAGGATCATTTTTCAAATACAAATTGTGAAGTTGAATGGGGTGCTAGTGGCTGGGATGCACAAGAAAAGAAACCAAAAAGCCACTCTGGCAACATCCCTACATCTTTTTTTATTTACAATCTTCTCACTGCTGCTAGCCACAGGACTCATTTTTGCGTGTGTTGTTATTTTGAAGTAACAAGCGCGAGAGCATGATTTCCTTCACCATGCACTCGCGCTCCCCTGCCGTCTTTTTGTAACTAGGCGACCATCAACCATTTTTTCAGAGGATGACAAATCAGACAAACCATTGCTGCAACTCCGATACAAGTTTATAGAGAAGAGTAAAAAGCACTGCAGTGTTTGGGTGTGCTGTGTTTGTCTGAGGTAATTAGTCTGCAGTCATTACTGAAATGTGTATATTCCATGCAAAGTGTGAGGTAGATTGGTTAGTTCTACTTACATAAATCACTGTGCGCATGCGGCATTCAGAAAAGCTGAGATGTTTTCAACTAGGTGTGCCTGGAAAATGTGCGTGTCACATGCGTGTCACTCCTATTTGCGCATTGTGCAAGTCAAGCGCCTCCATTAGAAATTGGAACCGACATCCTATGCTTATTGGCATTACTTCCAGGGTGTACGCTCAGCAGCCACATTTTAATAAAGCTTTAGAGCTTCATACCAAAACTCTTTTTTAATCGAATTTAATTTAATGGTGTTCGGTCAACAAATACTGATATCGATTATATCGTCCAACCCTATCTGTAATCATTGACTCCCATAGCATTTGTTTTTCATACAATGGAAATGAATGGATTCAGTTTTCTAACACTTTTTTCAAAATATCTTCTTTCGTGCTCAACATAAAAAGAAAAATCGTAGTTTATGGAACCACTTGAAGATGAGTAATTTTTTTTTTCATTTTTTAATGAACTATCCCTTTAAGACACTGCTTCCATATTCAATACGTTATATAAAGTGTTATTTTAGAAGACACCTCTTCTAAATAGAGACACATGCATTGCTCAGATGTTTTTTTTTTTCTTCTAATACTTCAATTCTAAAAAAATTTAGTCTAAAAATCTTGATGGTTCTCTGGGTCTCTTCTATCAACTATGATCTTTAGTTCTTATTTTCTATTGTATTCAAATGTTCAAGAAAATGGGAAAGTATGTAGTATATTTAGACCACTCATTTTCCCAGTGTGGGCTCATATGTCCATTAGCCCCTTATCAATGACATCAACATCCCATAATCCAAGAGGATCCACACAAAGCTGCTCTCCTTATTCAAAACAAAGAGCTAAATCTTCTCTTTGGATGACTTTGAATGAGTCACACCGGTCCTAAAGTCAATGCTTAGCTAATACATTGGTAGACAGGGTTAAACAATTTGAACCACAAAGACAAATGCCCCTGCTTTAAAGCAGGGAAAGAAATATTGATCCCTTGTTCATGAACACCCTTTGTCAGCACAGTTCTATTTTAATACATGCTGTGCTGTAGAGTTCAAACAAGATGCCATAAACCCTCGTGTTTCAGACCTTGTATCGTCGAAGCAGAAGAGTTTGTTTCTCTTTTCTGGCACAGACACACAACCCAACACAGACACTATTTATGTTGGATTTATACATAAATGCATGAAATCCAAATTAAGCAAGCGCTCAGCACGCGTCCAGGCCCAAATATGGAGCTGATTGTCATGTTGCATGGGAGGTTGTTTTCAGATGAGTGTAATAGCCCAGTCCTCTGGGACGCCTCCACAGCAGACCTCCTCTCATGTGGGACAGATCACCTCGATACGGCTACATCAGTAGACGTTTCTCTTTCAAAGCAGCGCACCACGCAAGAAACTCAAAGAAACTATAATTAATCCATTTTCTTTTTGGACAAAAATTTAGTTACTAGACATGCTTCTATTCGGAGTTGCAAATTTAACTGGTGGGAAAATTGTGAATAATGTGTTTGCGAATAAAGGACTGTTTAGATCATACACTGTAAAAATGCAGGGCTCCATCCACACAGTTCCTTTATGTTGTCCCAACACAATCGATTAAGTTAACTTAATTTTCGTTTAAAACAAATTTAAGTGGATTGAACATAAAGTTGTCCCCCAAAAACTCTGGAATTATGTTAATTCAGCTCATTTTAAATTAGTAGTTTGATCAAGCATAATAAATAATTTTTAAAAAGGACAAAATTGTCATTGCCTTTACGGTATTGATCAAAAAAATTATTTCACAAGCAGTGATTGGAAGTTCACTTTGAATATGTAGTAACAGACGACATATTAGGTTACCCTGTTTAAAATGCAATAATAAATTTCAGTTATTTTAATAATGTGCTTACATTTTCAGCTGTTAATCATTTGTTATTCATTTAGGTTTTATGTGTTGAAAACTATGTTCATTTGCTCTGTAAATATATTTTTAGTAGTTTATGATTATGTATTCTGACTGTAAAAATATCCACTACAATAGAGTGTGCATGTTTGTTTTATTACACATTTTAAGATATTATGTGCATGTTGGTATTTCCATCCAGTGTTTCTGTATGTGATATTCAAAATTTGCCTAATAATATGTGAATGGAAACACAGCCACAGATGTTCAAGTGGTTTATACTATTTACATTTATTTCAGAATAATATTGGCCAAAAATGAAAACCGCTATTTCATCGTGGTATTCATAACTCCTTTATGATATTATTTCTTCTGTCACACTAGATTTATTGAAAATATGTTATGTTTTTGTCCATAAAATGAAATATAATGGGGTCCAAAGATGTTTCCAAAGCAGTCTATTCGGTAACACTATATAATAACTACACATTATGAACCATTTATTAAGCATTAGCATCTAGTGAATTCATTATTATAGCATTAACTCTGCATTAATAAACGTTAGTAAGCAGTTTATAACTGCAGCTACACATGCTGCATTCTTGACTTACAACCACATTTATAATGGGCTTATTGATTTTGTTAATGATTTATTTTTCATTACTAAATTAAGTATTTTATTATTTACAAACGAGTTATTTAAGCATAGTTGGTTGTTTTTTAAGATCATTCAGAATGAGTTAGTAAATGATTAATAAACTATTCAAATTAACATTTATAATCCTTATTATTCAGGCATATACTGATAGTTAATCTGCATGTTAATAAATGCTTTATTAACTCAACTTCATCCAGTTTTGTGACCTAATTTAAAGTGAGGACTATTTATGCTTTATAAATCCCTTATAAATGACAATTAAAGGCTCAGTTAAATTCTAAACAGTGCGTCTAAAAAAATTCTAAAAAAGTGCATAAACGACATTATTCATTCCTATTCGTTTGAAGATACACAAATGAAACTGTACTTCAAATGAAAAAAAAAAATCTTTGCAACCTTATCTAAAATAAAACGACTGTACAGTTTAAACATTGCATCTTATTATATTGTTAAATTATTATATTGTTGTTGTTTTATCCAGTTTTATGTTGTATTTTGACACTCTTGTTATTTGGCAATGTTTGAACTTTACAGTAATTTTACTTTTTATATAAGATTGCAAAGATTATTGTTTATTTGATACTGAGCCTTTGATTGTCATTTATAAAGCATAAATAGTCCTCACTTTAGATTGGGTCACAAAACTGCATGAAGTTGAGTTAATAAAGCATTTATTAACATACATAGTAACCATTAATATATGCCTGAATAATAAGATATTTAAACGTTGATTTCATTAGTTTATTAATCATTTACTTACTCATTCTGAATGATCTTAAATACCCCCAACTATTCTTAAATACAAATGGTTTGTAAATAATGCAATACATAATTTAGTGATAAAAAAATAAATCATTTACAAAGTATGAAAATACAATTATTATAAATGAGGCTGTAAGAAATATTATAATAAGAGAAATATTATAAATGTGGTTGTAAGTCAAGAATACAGCATTTGTAGCTGCAGTTATAAACTGCTTACTAACATTTATTAATGTAGAGTTAATGCTTAACAAATAATGAATTCACTATTTGCTAATGCTTAATAAATAATTCATAGTGTGTAGTTATTATAAAGTGTTACCTTATATTCTTCATATTAAATAGCCCAACAGTCCATCTATTTCATTAAAAAGTCCTTCAGATTTGGAACATGAAGCAGGTTTTATGCAGGTTTTGCCAAGTCAATTTTAAGACATTTTAAGACATATTTAATACCATCAAGAACAAAATTTCAGACTTATGTAGGGTTAAACGCTAAGGTTTTTTTTAAATTGCCCAGCAGAAAAATAAATGTACTTGCCCTATTTTACCTAAAACAAAAAAAACTCAATAAACTATGCACAACACAATTAGTTATAATATTAGTTATAAACAGAGTTTTGCTTTAGTTTTGAAAATGCTAAAGGTTATAGAATGTGTGCTGGCTCGATTGTGTGGATTTACAAAAATAAATTTCAACTAGTCTTAATTTAAGACCTAGAAGACAATATTACAGCAAATTTTGGACTTTTTAAGGGCTAATTTTTTGATTTTGAAATGTAAGACATTTTAAGACTTTTTAATACCCCACAGATACTCTGATGACAGTAAGAAAAAAAATGAAAGATTTAAAAAAATTGTGTACATTTTTTTTGGCTAACACATGGCAACTCTGAATGAACAAAACATGGCCTAATAGTATCCTTATATTTTAATCATTACGATCACCGTCTATAATCACAAACCTAAAATGTTCATCATGTCTGCTTTTGTATTTATTAATAACATATTTGATAACACAGCAGAATATGTTCACAATGCATAGTATGTGTTGCTATTTGAAACAATGTTTAATGTAAAAAAGCAAAGCACTTTACATATAAACAAACTAAAAAGTGCTTTAAAAATGACAGCATACAGCAAGTAGATGTCTGTTTTTTTTTTTTGTTAATTTTATTATGCAAACCAAAACAGCATAACAAATTAATTCATGAATAATTTGGCAAAATGTCTAACTAACTAAAGAACACCCTAAAAATAATGTCTGCTGAAGTCTTTAAAAAACATAAACCCATGACTGATTACAAACAATGTGTTTTTGGTACTTACATGCTAGGGGCCCGGAACATCCACACATAAATGAGGGGTCAATCCCTCCCTAAAAGTTAATTAAATCAGGCTTTCATGTTCACACCTGGGGCCCGTGCCTGTCAGAATCTGGCATACAGTCACATGATCACACCCAGTTGCTTATGCATATATAGGAGGTCCCCCTGTCATATGTTAGGGCTCCATCCTTTGTTGTGTCAGTGAGCAGATGCGGCCTCTCACTAAATCTAATAGAGACGTGGTCCTGAGCTGGGGGCTGGTGTGTGTGTGTGTGTGCGTGCGTGTAGGGGGTGGTTCCGCTTGTCACCACGCTTGTCTCGAGAGAAGCGTGTGCTCTCCGCTCCCCTTATTAGTGGGCTCCATGTGTCACTGGTGTCAGTGGTTAATCCCAGTCCCCCCGGGGAATCCCACCCTCCTAAAACCAGTCACCCCACTTCGACAGATGGGACCTTTTTCTGCATACTAATGATGGACGGATTCCAAAGACGTGATTTTCCTGTAGTTTGGTCTGTAGAGGATGATGAAGGAGTATGATAATACAATTACTCAATGATACTAAACTAACAGACACACACTTATGTTTTGATTAAAGCATTGTAAAATAACATGCATAAAAATATCAAATAATGTATTAAATGTATTAATTAATTTATTTTTAAATGTACATTAGTATCCTATCATATAACGTTATAAAAATTTAGTATCGTTTACATTAGTCACAAAAAATCAGAAGCATTACTTCAAAATAATGCATGTTTAAGCTAATATGAACTGATTTTTAATGGAGGTCATATTTGAAAACAACCTACAATTTCTTAGGATTTGAGAGGATTTTTAAAATTCTAAATCTGCACCTCCTAGAAAATTGCATTTTTACAACGTCATCAGTGTCATGACTAGGTATGCACCGATACCATTTTTTGGAACTGATCCAATCTGATATACCAAATATTCAGAGTATTGGCTGATAAAGATATCAATCTAAAACTATGCAGATTTTTTTACATAATACATTTTTTATGGTTCTGCTCATCTGAGTAATAGAAACTAAAAAATAATCTCTCTTCTTTTAATACACAATCACTGCATTATACTAAAAAAGATGTAGTCAACAATGGGCTCGTGTTTAATTCAACTTGCAAAATAAACATAACTCCATAAAACCTTGTTGCCCCATCTTTCTTCGACTTTTCTTTCTTTCTTCTTTGACTTTTAATTATCGCCTAAGGCATCCTCAAAATAATAACTTAAAACCAATGATAAGTGGAGCAAACCATCACAAACAAACAGGGGGAAAAATCAACAAATGTACACATAAACTAAACATATCAACATATACAGCAGGGGTTTTCAATCAGGGTCCTGGAGGGCCTGTGTCCTGCAAAGTTTAGTTCCAACTCCAATCAGACACACCTGGGTTAGCTAATCAAGCTCTTACTAGGCTCTCTAGAAACATCCTTGCAGGTGTGTTGGAGATAAAATCTGCAGGACACGTGACCTCCAGGACTGAGTTTGATATACAGTATGTATATTTTACATAGGCTGTTTGAGTATTGTATGTATAAGTTTTAGAATATTTCAAATTATGGCTATTAAAAAAATATATACATAAAAGTAGCTCAAAAGTAAAACATTGAAATTTATCAAAGAATGAAATTTATAAATTTAATTATTTTTAAATGTACATTAGTATGCTATAATATACATACGTGCATGCAAAAATACTGAGAAATTGATATAAAAAAGGATTATTTTCTAATAAGACCAAAACAAATGTTAAATAGGTCATCACAAGATATATATTTTAATAATAATACAGAGTCCACAGATTGCGCCTGTGAAACCAGTCCGTGAATGAAGCGCTTGATGCATCACTGAGACACCACGCAGCTCTCCAGTATCTGCAGCCACTTTGAAATCTTAGCAGCACAAAGTGAAGAAATCACTGTTATGGATCTGTGCAACACATTTTTTCTTTAACATTTCAGGTACTTTGTGTGTAAAGAGCAGGTACACTCTCTACTCCAGTGTTGTGAATGCGATCTAACAGATGCAATGCAAAATGTACCATGATTTAGAAACAGCAATGAACTCTTTGTTGAAGGTCAAAATAAAATCATTTAACGCAAAACTAAATGCATTTCTCTGCCTTTTGGATGAGACGTTAAACCAAGGTCCTGAGGAATCAAGGTCCTCTCTTTGCTCATTAAAAATCCCATGACAGTACTTGTAAAGAGTAGGGGTGTAACCCCGGTGTCCTGGCCTCGACCCTTACCCTTCATGGCCTATGTGAATCTATCACTATCACCATCTCTCCACTCCACATATAGATGCTGCACACTAGTGATGGTGTGGAAAGACCCCCTCATGATCGTAAAGCCCTTGGATGTATGGCCATGCACAATAAATTCACTATAAAATGCACAATACTTACATGCTTACATTACTTACACTAATCATTTAAAATAATAGGAACAAATAACAAACTATATTGGAGAGCGTTTTTTTATGTTGTCATAACCGAACGCAGCACAAGGTTTGAATTGTGAATGAATGGAGAATGATTGACAGGCACAGCAGATGAATTACATTAAACTGTCGAATGGCTTCAGAACATTTGGCATGTATTACAAGACAACTTTCTAGTGTCTAATTATACTTTCATGGCTTTTGTTGGCTCATAAATTTCACAGAATAATACACACGCAAGATCGGTCCAAGTACCTGATTGGTGCATCCCTAGTCATGACTCACTGAAGTCCTCCACCAAGGCTGGTCTTCAGAAAAGAATGAGAGAACAAGATAATGCACAGAACCTTAAAGGGCAATTAATTCGACTTCCCAGCTGAACTGATCACCAAGTAAGCTCTGAATAGGGTAAATAATCTTGAGGGGTAACTTTATCTTGAAATACAGTGCCTCAGCATTTAAAAAAATTGGACTGAAAGCCTCTGCAGTGATCAAACCTCACTTCAGCAGAAAGAATCAAAAGATTAGACAAACATTTGCAGAGGAGCATGTTGTGTGGACAGAGAACTGGTCCTAAGTGTACTTTAGCGATGAAAGCAAGTTTAATTTAAGTATTACACGTCATTCATAACATTCATTTGACTAAAGTGTCATTCATGCTACATGTGAAGCTTATAGCATGGCTACTACCGCAATGCTTGTTCCCTTTTTACAGGGAACCAAGGTTACTTTAGTAACTGGAGCATTCACCTTTAATATCCACGCTCTTTGTGTTTGAACACATATGGGGAACGAGTCCAATCATGCTGTGCTTTGAGGGAATTGAACAGCTTAGAGCTCAGATGTCAAAACACTTCAGATAAGGGCCTTACAAATGAGTAAATACTCAACTATTTAAGTCCAGAACATAGTTGAGTATTTTGGAAATTTCAAAAGACTTTCAAAAAAATTAGGTTAGAACGATAATGCTGGAACATTTTATTGTAAACCTCTGATTTCCTAAAGACAAACCAGATTTTCTGAGGATGTAGAATTCATTTACCATGGAGCAGCGGTGTTAAGGGCCGTAGCCTTTCAGAGTTCTAGCCCTGCTTCAACACATTTATCTGTAGGTATCAAACAAGTCTAAAGCACTCAATTAGTGTGTTTAATTAGGGTTGGAACTGAACCTCCAGGAACTGAGTTTGTCACCTGTCATTTAATGCATATCTGCTCTGAGATTCGGTCTGCCCCATGAACTGTTTTCTGTGAGCAAATTTTTGTTGAGCCCACAGAAAATATCGTCAAGGCATTCTATAGAGTCTGAAAGATCGGAGGTCTCAATGGGAGTTGAAATAAGACACTACTGTCATGCTGTCTGACTGGACTAAGACATGGACCTTTCTGGCATGATCCAAGCTTGCATTTGGTTGGAGTCTAGTTTAGTGTCCAGAAAAATAATATGCTGCCTTGGAGACAGGGTCTTTTGCAGGTTGACTTGCAACCCCTATTACTCCATGTGCAGTAGTTGAGGAGCAGCTCTCAGTTGCCATTCTGATCTGGCTAAAACAAATCATCAATGTAGTTCAGAATGTGAATAAGCATCAATCTCAGAGGGGCTAGAGCCTCATCTATGCACTTTGAAAGTGTATGGGGCCAGGGGCAAACTCCAAGAGGACTGTGTATTGATAGGTCATGCCCTCACTTTTGAATCTCAAGAACGGACTATGATAGGGAGCTACAGTATGTGGATGTGAAAGTATGCATCTTTCATGTCCAAGGTCATAAACTAGTCCCCAGGCTCTATGTGCGCAAGGATCTAATGTCTTGAATGGTCCATGCTATCCCTTTAAGGAATGAGAAAGTAGTCAACCACCCCTTTTAGCAAAGTTTAAACTTCAAGATGGAGAACACGAGGTTCATTGTTGATCATGTTCTCACAGTGAAAAAAAACAATGCGTCAATGAGCAGCATCACTGAGTGGCTGAGTGCATTGTCTCTTTTAGAAGGCTCTTTAATACTGGGTTCTTGAATGGAAAGGAGTGGAAAAGACCTAAGCTGACGTAGCTCCGTATCATATCCCCTTTTTAGCCCCATTTAGGCTGAAGTGCCATTAGTTTGGGAAGCTAAACAAATGTGAACAAATCTCAGTATTCGAGTAAAACAGCAGTTTTTCTTATATGTGTTCAAAAGAAATTAGAGTGAACATTAAAAAAAGGGAATTCTTTGAAACTGAAAACAACGATATAAATAAGTCCTGGTCTAAACCTAATTGAAGATCTCTACAATATTTTGGAAACAAAGTTATGGCTAAGTAACCCTCTACAGTCAGTGAACTTTGCAAGAGACTGAAGAAGACCAGGCTGCACGATAGTGCAGTGGGTAGCACGTTTGGCTCACAGCAAGAAGGTTGCTGGTTCGAGCCTCGGCTGGGTCAGTTGCCGTTTCTGTGTGGAGTTTGCCTGTCCTCCCCGTGTTCACGTAGGTTTCCTCTGGGTGCTCCGGTTTCACCCACAAGTCCAAAGCCATGCAGTATAGGTGAATTGGGTAAGCTAAACTGTCCATAGTGTATGTGTGTGAATGAATGTGTATGGATGTTTCCCAGTGATGGGTTGCAGTCGGAAGGGCATCCGCTGCGTAAAACATATGCTGGATAAGTTGGTAGTTCATTTCACTGTGGTGACCCCAGATTAATATAGAGACTAAGCTGAAAAGAAAATGAATGAATGAATGAATGAATGAATGAATGAATGAATGAAGAGCAGGTCAAGATCACAGCAAAGCAATGTGAAAAACTTATGATGTCCTGCGTGATCACTGCTTTCCACAAAACAATGGATTTGGTGAGATGCTTTTGTTATTTAGTAAAAAAAAAACCTGTTTACCAGAGTTGGATAGCAACAACTAGAATTCCCTTAATTTTTAATACTTTTTTTCTGGAACAAAATATATTTAAATTGTATAAAAGTGCTTATTAACTGTTCTGTACTATTGATATCCACACTATATACAAATATACCTAATTTAAATAATATATTGCACAAAAATCGACATAATAACGCTTTTGATAAAGCCATTATCAAGTAGTTAGCCAGTCAGGTGACTTCTTTTAATATCCCTAATGTCCATTATTCAACTATATGACTATAAATGGTGTTATTTTTATTGGCTATAGTGAATCAGCTAAATTAAGAAATAACAAACAACAAAACAATGTGATGAACATTAATGCTCCTTATTATGTTCCATTTCTCCTATAAGCCACATGGGAAAGTAAAACTTAATGTAGTCATATGAGCTCACAAGCAATAAAAAGTTTTTTCTTTACTTTTCCTCCTCTTTATTTTGAAGGATGGAGTCTCCTCAGTGCTCAAGAGTATGAAGTGAGTTCTAATTATAGGGAGAAGTCTTTAGATAACCCACTCACTGCCTACATAACAAACATACCCAGGCCTGAGTCTAAAAACTGACACACAGGAAACTGGTATCAAAGGCAATTCACTTTACTTCGGAAATGCAGAGTCAAATGTGCTGGTGTCTGCACCTACTGTAAGCAAACCACGCTTCTATATGCAATCTTTAGGTGCATCAAAATTAATTGGAGATATATTGTTGAATGCTTCTTGTAATACTCTAGAGGTAGGCAGAACATTTATTTGCTGAAAAAAGTGACTCATTTTAAACACAGGCCCCACTCATGTGAGCTCTCACGTTAGTAAAATGCATAAAATAACAAGATTACCAACAGTGTGCCATTAAATAATAATTCAGCAACTTTAGCAGAAAGCACAGAAATATGGATTACAATTTCAGAGGATAAGTATAATCTTAAAAAGTCATGCTGTTTTTGTTTAGAGTGCCTAAATTATCGTATTAGGCCAAATATTTCAGTGCTAGTTGCTAAATTACTTTATAAATAAATTTTTTTCTAGGGCTTAACAGAAGCATTATTTTGAATTAGCAATTCAAACAATTAATCGATGGTAGAAAAATTGTCAGTAACCACTTTAATCGATACACCTTGTCAATGGTTGGTTAAGCAAGGACATCATTCAAGGATTAATTGTGAGTTTATGACATCACACATTACGTAGTCAAATCTGTACAATCTGTAGTCAGGTACAGGACTTAGTTGCTAGATGCAGATCTGGCAGAAAGCCAAAGGATGGCACCGGCACCTCAGTCAGGCAGCAATGAACTAGCATGATATACAGAGTGAAACTAGAGGCAACAAAACGATTAGTAGTTAAAATAAATCAATTTTTAGAAAATATATATATTTTTTTGCTAGATAAGACCCTTATTACTATTCTTAATTAAGGCAAATTGATTAATTGATTATTATTTTAAACAATGAGTGATCATGGGAATTTGTGTTGATTGACATTCCTAATATAAATTGTCACAAAGTCCCTTTAGAATTCTAAGGTTCTATCTGACATTTTTGTCAAAATTGAGTTATTGATATATTCTTATTAACTGACAACTTATTTACATTATGGGATGCTTTTTAATAAGTTTTTTACAAGACTTTTTATTTAAAAAACAAATGTTACGCACATACTGTTTGATATGGAATGCAAAAACTTTGAAGCTCAATATATCAAAATTATTCAAAAGTGCAGATAGAACCTTATAATTCCAAGGTGACGATAGGTTTTCAGTGGCTGACTTGGGGTGTGTTTACACAACACATTTTACGCATTTTGGCCTTTCATTTACATGCCAACATCATTTGGGTGCCTGAGTGGTGTTTTTTGTAAATTATACTTTTATTGTTTCAGTGCACTTTCAGAAATAATAGATCAAATGCTGTCACTGGCCTGGTCTCTTTTCAAAATAAGTACTTGTTATGTACTAATATGGATACATTAAGAGGTGATTCTAAAAGCATACCTTTTTATTGCAATAACAAAATAATATAGAATAAAATAAATCTGATTGGTTACTGCAATGTTAGTGGTAATAGTGGAATCACTGTAAAAAAAGTCATTGTTTGGACAACAACATTTAACATTTTACAATTACAGTTTACAAATTTCGAAAAAATCATGTGAGCAATCATATTGATTATTAACTTTCAATTCAGTGTTTGCAGAATTATCAAATCATTTAGGATGGTATAAAATGGTATGTTAATATGCATCAAGAAGTTTATTTGGTAAATTATAATTTTTTTTTGTTTATGTGCATATTTTATTATTGGATCATAAAAAAATGATCCAATTCAGTTGAGTAAGTTCTTTATGCACATTTAGTATATACAGTCAGGTCCATGAACTTTGGGACATTGACACAATTCTAACATTTTTGGCCTGTATACACCAACACAATGGATTTGAAATTAAACGTATTTTGCATTTTGGATAATTTGGGTATTTACATCCAAATCAGGTGAACAATGTAGGAATTACAACATTTTGCATATGCTCCTCCCACTTGTTAAGGGACCAAAAGTAATGGGACAGAATAATAATCATAAATCAAACTTTCACTTTTTAATACTTGGTTACAAATTCTTTGCAGTCAATTACAACCTGAAGTCTGGAATGCATAGACATCACCAGAAGCTTGCTTTCATCCTTGGTGATGCTCTGCCAGGCCTCTACTGCAACTGTCTTGAGTTCTTGCTTGTTATTGGCATATATTTCTTTCAGTTTTGTCTTCAGGAAGTGAAATGCTTGCTTAATCAGATTCAGGTTTGGGGATTGACTTGGCCATTGCATAACATTCCACTTCTTTCCCTTTAAAAACTCTTTGGTTGCTTTTGCAGTATGCTTTGGGTCATTGTCCATCTGTTCTGTGAAGCGCCATCCAATGAGTTCTGAAGCATTTGGCTGAATATGAGCAGATAATATTGCCTGAAACAGAATTCCTCCTGCTGCTTTTGTCAGCAGTCACATCATCAATAAATACAAGAAAACCAGTTCCATTGGCAGCCATACATGCCTACGCCATGACACTACCACCACCATGCTTCACGGCTTAAAAATATGAGCAGTTCCTTTCCTTCTCTATACTCTTCTCTTCCCATCACTCTGGTACAAGTTGATGTTGGTCTCATCTTTCCATAGGATGTTGTTCCAGAACAGTGAAGGTTTTTTTTGGAGCTCTAAACTGGCTTTTCTTTCTTTTTAATAAATGTTTCAAACAGTTGTTCTGGCCACGCCTAATGTTCTTTCCATCTCTCTGATGGGTTTGTTTTATTTTTTCAGCCTAATGATGGCTTGCTTGACTGATAGTTTCAGCTCTTTGGATCTCATCCTGAGAGTTGACAGCAACAGATTCCAAATGCAAATAGCACACTTGAAATGAACTCTGGACCTTTTATCTGCTCATTGTAATTAGGATAATGAGGAAATAACACACACCTGGCCATGGAGCAGCTGAGAAGCCAATTGTTCCACTACCTTTGGTCTCTTAACAAGTGGGAGGAACATATGCAAACAGTTGTAATTCCTACACTGTTCACCTGATTTGGATGTAAATACCCTCAAATTAAAGCTGACAGTCTGCAGTTAAAGCAAATATTCATTTTATTTCAAATCCATTGTGTTGGTGTATAGAGCCAAAAATGTTAGAATTGTGTCAATGTCCCAATATTTATGGACCTGACTGTATTTTGCTTAGTGTTTCCATCCTTCTTTCACATGCAATGTCATAAAATACACAAACAAGTGTTTAGAGACATAACCACTCACTACAGTAAAAAGCTGTGCAACTACTTTTGGTCTTTGGTCTTAATAGACCAATTATGCAATTTTTCAACTAAAAATCCCCTTAGTTGCAAACATTTCATGTTGTCAGGCACCCCGATGCATTTGCAATTGCAACGATTTTGACACTGTGTTGCTTATTTCCTGTAGCAAGGCTGAATCAGAAAGCGATAGCACAATAGGACAGGTGTGGAAACAATCTCCTCATTAGTGAGATCATCAACCGGCAGATGATGAAAGGCATATCGAGAGTGGCCACAGAGCTCTTCGAATCACTTTCATTAACGCTGACTATTTGCGGAAATGCACAACATTTGCTCTGGTCTCCGAGGGGTCCCGAATGGCAAAAAAGGACATTTGTATGCATGAATATTACATTTTTTCTTCTGCTTCCAATGTAAATAATTGATCAGGATGCACTTAGGAAGCCGGCATCTCGGAAGGCACTTTACCAACATGTGTCCTTCAAATCCACAAAGCCTCCCTTCTCCTGATGTAGAAGAAATTACAGCCCCCTCGACCCCGACAAACAACACAAAGATGTTTGATCTCTGAAACAATCAGTGTCATTGTCAGGGGAACTTTTGAAGCTCCTGGACGAGGTCTTGTGTGGCTAGCTTTCACGTTAAGGTCACTTTGAAAAGCACACGAGATTCATGTCTGCCGTATAGCTCTCTTCATTTAGCGCTATGCAGGAATTTCCCCCCAGCCCGATCAGAGAGGGGCTCCGACTGCACCGCTCAACAGATGGCCGTGAGGTAGCGTTGCTAAGCGACTGGTCATCACTGATCCCACGGCTCTCTCCGGAGAAATCTCTCCTGTATTATGAACTTATTTACAATAATAACACTTTTCATTTGAATAATCACTCTGCGACTGCTGCACCGGAAGACTAATATGCCAAGGCAATTTAAGTCGTTGTTTTAGGAAGTCGAGCCAAATTAGAGGAAATAAAGTTGCTTACGAATATTCGATAACAATCATTTTGTGATTGCCTCAAATGCAAAGAAGTTATCTACGTAAAAGTGTTGAAAGATTAACTTTAAGATGGTAGAAATCAGATCATCTGAATTTATAGAGAAAGAGAACACACACTACTAATATTCATCCTAATTAAATAATAATAAAGAAAATGCAATAAACAAGTTTGTCCCAATGTACTCTATATGTGTAAAATGAACATACTCAAATGATAATATTGTAAGTAGAGATAATCAGAAACTAGTTGTTATGACTGACGGGAACAGAAATTTTCAAAGTATTATTTGAAAATCATACAGTTATTGATTAAATATAATCTGTTTAAAATATTATGAGACCAGTTGAAAATTTCTCTGATTTGCCAAATAAGTCATAAAATATCGATATAATGCATACTCAATATTAATTAGCTAACTAATGTAACTAGGCTGTAAACCATTTTTATAGAACACCTAGTAAAATAATAAACTACTAGGACCTAAAGTCCGCTGACAAACTTTGATGTTGTCTTGAGAGAGCCAACGTGACTGCGTTAGGACTGGAAACGGCAGTTGGCAGAAAGCACAGCGGTTGCTAAGTGGTTGCTAGGCAGTTGCTAAAATGTTTATGGCATTGCTAGGTGGTTGCTAAGCAGTTGCTAACGTAAACTGGGTTGCTAAATGACAACCCTCATGTTTGATCAAACCCAAATACTTAGTAAGCATTTCTAGCATGTTATTGCATTTAGATAATCATTAATAGCAGGTAGCTAATCGTTATTAGCAATTGGCTAATAATTGTTACCATGTATCAAAGATATTTACATTAGATGTCGACTACACTATTGTTGTCTATTGGAAGGAATGTGTCAATAGAGTCGCATACATATATCTATGATCGGGAGTTTTCCCGGTGGTCAGTATGCAAATATTTTCTTTAAATTACGAAAATTATATTTTTAAATTTCTTTTCTATATTGATGGATAAGTGACCACACTGGCATTGCTGACAAAGAGCATGTATTTGTGTGCATGTATTAACCTCCCTCCCTGTTAAATTTGATCTAATCCGTGTCTCTCCTTCTTTCACTTCTCATTCTAATGGAGGGAGCGATTAATTTCTGAATAAATCTCCGTTATGAAAGACTCCTTCACTTGGCCGACAATAATACAAGCACTGCAGCATCTTGTTATCATATTTCATTTACATTGTTTGCTTATTTTATTCAACTAAACTAGCATAAGCCTAGAATTTAGTGCGAGTCGGTGCTACTTTGCCAGTGCAGTAAGAGACTGTATTTTCATCGTTACTTGTTGAGCACAAAAGTTCATTACATACAAAAATGAAAAAAAACGAAATCTTACCAATGAAATGTTCTGCCTTTATGTTTTGTTTTCTTTGTTTGCTCGTTACTACACCCCTAAGCAGCTCTAAAGTCCAGCATCTTCAGATTGGCTTTAGTCTTGACTAGTGCAGTTGAATGACATTTGTCCTGGGAGCACTGTACAAATGTGGCAGCATTATTGACGCATGCTCATGGTCCATATGTGATATTTAGTGTATATACCGTTGAAGTTAGAATTATTGGACCCCCATTTGAATTATAATTTTTTTTTTATATTTCCAAAATTATGTTTAACAGAGGAAGGAAATTTTCAAAGTATACCTGATAATATTTTTTCTTCTGGAGAAAGTCTGATTTGTTTTATTTTGGCTAGAATAAAAGCAGTTTTTAATTTTTTCAACACCATTTTAAGGTCAATATTATTAGCCCCTTTAAGCTATATTTTTTTTTCGATAGTCTACAGAACAAACCATTGTTATACAATAACTTGCCTAATTACGCTAACTTGCCTAGTTAACCTAATGAACTTAGTTAAGCCTTTAAATGTCACTTTAAGCTGTATAGAAGTGTCTTGAAAAATATCTAGTAAAATATTATTTACTGTCATCATGGCAAAGATAAAATAAATCAGTTATTAGAAATGAGTTATTAAAACTATTATGTTTAGAAATGTGTTGAAAAAAATCTTCTCTCCGTTAAACAGAAATTGGGGAAAAAAATAAACAGGGGGGCTAATAGTTCAAGGGGGCTTATAATTTTGACTTTAACTGTATGTATGACCATGCATAGTACACAGGAAGTCCCATTTTGCTAGCATGAATCAAATGATACAATACCCAGGTCCCTACAATGTTCTGATGTAGAGATATTGCTGTTTTTAAATGGTTGCTAGGTTAGCCTGTTTTGTTGCTATGAGGACAATTGACAGCTTAGTGATGATAAATCAAAGCTTCTTGCCAATATGAGTGATACAAATCAACCTCAATGTCTCTTTGACAGCGTCTTTGACAGTCAAAAACTGGACTTGGACATTGTTTAAAATAACTGGCCATATTTTTTGAACTTGAAAATTGACTTTTTGTAAAAATGGCCTGCCTTATCAGTAAAAAATTTGCACTTTGACATGGTCAAAATATAATGCTTAAAAAATGTTTATTGGAAAAATATAAGTCTGATAAACCTGAAAAGGTATAGCAATGAAATCTAATGCAGAACACAGCTTTTGGCCAAATTTTCTCAAGCCAACATAACAATGTGATAAATGTTTATATTCCTCCTATAAACCACACTGTACAGTAAAACTTTAAACAAGTCGAATCATTAAAGAAGAAGACAGTACGTGTCAGTAAACGCACACTCACAATACACATCCTGCCTGATTCTTCCGCTTTCTATTTAATACTTCTTGAACTTACCATGAAGCTTTAATGTGCACAGAATAAAGCATCACAAGTCAAAGCAGATCTAACAGCGAGTGCAGGAGACAAACAAACAGAACTGAAAGCCATGTACTACACTGGAGCAGAGGAAACGCAGCGCGATCTCATGTCCTTATTTGATTAGACGCAGTGAGAAACACTCCCAGCTGTATGTTTATAAATGGGCAAAGGAAAAAGAAAGTCAAGACAATGCTGTGCGGCTCAGTGTCTTAATGTCTGAGAAGGGGGTGTGAGATTCTTTCATCTAAAAATAAGTTTTCTAAGCGCTCCTCGTCTCAGTCTTCACTTCCCATTTTGTGGATGTGCGACGGACAGATGATTCACTCCAAGGAGGAGGAAGAAGAGGAGGAGGAGGTATATAGATGTTAACACAACAAATAACACACACAGACACATCCATCATCTTTCTTATTCAAACAAACTCTCGGCAAACAAAGACAGACCATTTTCATCCAACTATAAACACACAGAGACTTCTGTTATTCCCTTTGCAAAGCATAAAGAGAGTGAAAAACAAACATGAACAGATGGACAGATGTCAAAGTTCAAATAATATGCAGAAAGAAAAAGAATCCTAAGAGTGCTTTGCATAAAAGATGGACAAATACAAATGAGGAAATAACAGAAAACACTAAAACAGCTCGAATCAATCGTTACTAAAAGAAAAATGATAGTTTACAGTTTATAAAAACTTTGAGATATGCTAAAGATTACAGTGTTCAATTATAAGTGTGTTTAAAGATGAGTTTTAAGTTAGAGAAGCTGAAGTGTAATCTAAATGTAAACTAAGGGAAAAGAGCAAGCACAGTTAAATGTCCAATATTTGTACCAATGAATTAAATGCATGACATTTTGTAACTACAGTATGTACCATAAATTGAATGTAATTGCTCATCTGCTAGTTTTGGTCTACTACTTCTGCTTATAGTCTTTGGCAGTCCTTGGAAAAGCTTGAGGGAAATTTCTGGAATTTGGCACAAAGAGAAAGGACACACTCTAAAAAACAACACGGGCTCATTGTGAATACGTACCCCAGTATACATTTTTGGAAAAAACTAAATATGTAGCCATAGGTATGTATGGCTGCATGTCATCTTTCAAATGAAGGCTATTGGGCGTTATGACACTGCCAACGGCTCCTTTTTTTTTTATGTTACCAGCTGACCGCTTACCTCTATGTGGACAGTTTTTTCCAACATAGGCTCATTCTGAAAACGTAGCCCTATAGACATTTCTGGAGGTTGCGAATTATGTAGCCAGAAGTACGTATGACTGATTATGTTTTTTAAACGAACGCTATGGGGCGGTATGACGCCGTTTTCACGCTTACCATTTGACCACTTACCTCCGTATGGACGACTCTCCCGCTGTTACCAGTTTGTCTAGTGGCTTGCTTGCATATGTCGGCAGACTTGAGACACAGAGCGGAGTTGCCAGCGACGACGGGGTTCGTGTCCAGCAAAGAATGGTTTCCTAAAGCAGGTGAGACAAAAGCCAAAAAATGAAATAAACTAGTACAGGGCTCGAAATTGCGACCATTTGGTCACATATGCGCCCGAAATTTAATCTATGCAACCTCATAATATATTTGGGAGCAGGTGTGCGACTGCATATAATGGTTGTAGTGCGAATTGTTTTCATTTTTTTCTAAAAATGTGCTGAATTGCTCTTCCCTGCCGCTATATTGGTTCATATTAGCTGTCACTCAACACTTTCCGCTGTCAGATGACGGAGCTTTTGTGACCGCGGGAAATGCAAAAAAGTTACAAAAGTTACACCTAAAGTTACAAATAATGGCGCCAATGACAGCAATCATGTGGTGAATGTTGATCCGCCAGCCGAGATCAATCGAGTGTTTTCGGAGAAGGTACCCGAGTCTCGATGCGTTGCATTCATTGTGTGTTCAGCGCAAATGTAAAATTTAACACATCATCGCCAAAGAAGCTCACCTTTACTGAGTTTCAACTGAAACTGCGGATCATAACAAAGAACGGTATTGCGTCGGTGGTCATCGCAAGAATCCTGCTCTTCTCTGCTCATATATTGGGCCAGCTGACTCGCATGCTTTTTTCCACAAACACAGAAAAAGGAAAATCAGCTCATAACGAGACTGAACAGTTAAAATGACACAAACCGAAACCAAAACCTTTAAAGAGTGGTAGAAGTGAGACTTCCTTTCTTTTGTCCATTCTTTCTTGAGATCTATTTAGTTACTGATGACTGCTATGCTGCTTTCAGCATTGAATTAAATGATTTATTCTAATCTTATGTTTATGTTTTGTAGCAGAAATTTTATTTATTAAATTGGCATGCATATAAAAACAACAGTGCAAAAAAATAATTCTTTCTGCAATGCTTTACTTTTTGTTTGATGCAAACCATAAATGTATTTTTTATTAAAGTAACAGTAGGACTTTTTTTATAGCTGTTGACTCACATTCAAGCACATTTAAGCCAGCATGATAATGAGAAATGTTATTCATTGTTAGTTTTATTGACATCATCGTCATCATTAATATTTGATAATTATTAGACATTCATTTTGGAATTATTGCACAAATATCAATAAGTCATCACAGAATTAGTTAGTTGTTTCTGGTTTTTGTTAGTCCTGATTGATGTTGTTTCAATAAATCCCTTAATATACAACTTGCAGTGGTGCTTATTCATTTTTGGTGGGTGCTCCTAAATTTTTTCTGGTGCTCTTAAATTTTAAATTAAAGTTGAGAGCACTGGAGCACTGTCGGTTGAGTTTAGGGAAGTGGGTCAATCGGTGCTTTCACCGGTTATCGGTCTGTCAGTTAGTCAGTCAGTCAGTCGACAGCAGGCTCTGGTGGATTTATGTGAGAAAAGCGGTGCGAATGGCACTCGTGACAGAAATTTGAGATCTCAAAAAGCATGCACAGCAGCCTCTGGTGAATTCGCAAAATCAAAACTGCAAAAAAACGTAGCTCCTGGGACGTGTTTTGCGCACTTCAGAAATGTTTATAGGGGTACATATCCCTAATGAGCCTGAGTTGGTAAAAAATGTTGGGTTCCACACAATCAATTTGTGTTGGGACAACATGAAGCAATTAAGTTAACTTATGTGTTTTTACAAAAACATTAAGTGGATTAAACATAAAAAAATTAAAACCCCCCAAAAATCTCAAGAACTGTTGTTTTAACAAACAACAAATGTAATTTCTTAAGTGCAGTCTCAACATTAACCAGAGCAAATTCAGACTTAATTTGTTACTGCCAGTCCAACTGTCTGTAGTGCAGAGTCCAATCTGTAAAGGCTCAAAAAATTTTTCCCTCCTTTGATTTCTTACAAAACATCACTGACCAAACATCCTGTTCATGATTTTGATTTTCAAACTCCTCCTAGATCTTAGGTCAGATTTTCACCAAATTCATCTCAGATCATCTTCAGACCATGCTGGCAAAATCAAATCATTTTTGATTGTGTCATTAAGGAATTTGATCACATGTTGTCAAACTGCATTTAAGACTGTATTTTTGTAAAGCTTTAAAATATTGACAAACTTTACATGTGTCATTGACTAAGTTTACATGGACACCAATAATTAGATTTTAATGCGATTAAGACAATACTCTGATTAAGAGTTAACCATGTAAACAGCGATTTGTGATAAATTTAATCAGATTAAGATCATAATCGAACTTATGAAATCGAATTAAGACGTGTGGAGTATGCCGATTTTAGTCGCATTATTGAAGTGCAGAACAGGCATGTAAACACCTTAATCGAATTATTACCGTCATGTAGGACTTTTCGCCGCATTTTGCAACAGGATAGTCGACACACAAACACACAAACACACACACACACACACACACAAACACACACACACGCACACACACACACACACACACACACACACACACTCTTTGCACCTACCCAGTCAGTGCAGACCTTAGACACCTGCATCGTGAAATGCAGAGGTTATTTTCTTCCATTCAGCATGCGGCTGGAAGTGTTGTTTTAATAAACTTTTATTAAAACAACAATTCCAGCAGTTTATAGTTGCATCCAATATCTCGTTTGTCACAGAGGGCTTGCATGTAATGTTCGTGAATGAAAGTGAAAGTGCCAAACTACAGTTAAAGTCAACAAATTACAAATGAAACACCCGAAATTGCATGAAACCCTGGAGGAAATGCGGATAGCGTGGTGACACAATGACGTTAATCGAATTATATGCTGTAACGTGTAAAACGGGATCATGAAAGTAACACTGCAAAAAGCAACTCATGTAAACACCTTAGTCTTATTATTCTCTTAATTAGATTAAATCAAAAATAATTTGATTACTAATGTCCATGTAAACGTAGTCACTGTCACCTCAGACCGATGCCACTACATCAACAAACAGCACCACCTACTTGTCAAATAAGGGAAAGCATTAAATCATAGAGTAATAATTTTATGATTTCTTTAAAGCAATGTTGGCTAATATTTAGTTTAAATTATTCTAATTACTCATTATTGCAGTTGGACTGGTTTTCGAGCTTATTTCTTCATTCTGCCTCCTATGTTTGGCCCCTTAATTACTGCTTGCAGCTATATTTAAATATTAATGCTGGTATAAAAAGAACTAAATTATATTATATTATATTATATTTACCTGTGGCTTTTTTACATGGACTGCATATATAAGCTGCATATGACTTTACTGTAAAAGCAAGATTGATCTTTACATATTCAATAATGTAATCATATTGCTATAATATGGATATAACTGTATCTAAAATCAAGCAACTTTATGAGCTCTTGTGCCTGCAAGCAAATGAGTTAGTGTGTTTGTTTTTACACACCACTTAACCGCAAGAAACGTCAAGTACACGTATGTCAGGAGTTCCCAATTGGGACATCAAACAAGGTAACACACTAGCAACCCTATGACACATCCAATCCCTAGACACACAACGATGACAGTGACAAATAATCCCTAACCCCTTTAATAAATATATAATACGTTTATCTGTGGGGGCATCGGGAGATAAATAAATAAGTAGATGAAAGCGGGGCTCAAGACGCTGATTCTCCTCCCTCAGATGTGAGTGTTGAGGGGCTCAAGGGGACGTATTCAGACAGGGAATGACTAAACTTGAAAGGCACTGGGTTTCTGAAAGACAGTATACTTTTTTTTCGGTCTGTCACTGTAATCTAATCAAACCAACAGAGACAAAGAAAGAGCAAAGAGAGTCTGATGGCAGGCTAGTCTATGGATCGCAATGAATTTACACTCTGAAAATGTTTGACGTAAAAAAAAATTTTTTTCTGTAGGTATTTTTGCTGCATTAACCATGAAACTATAAAAAAATGTCAAAACTTTTCTTGAAGTTCCAGTGATCAGATACAGTACACAAAGAGGAGGACAAGAAAAACACTTGTGTGTGGGTTGAACTAACTTTTCACAGACGTCATCCTATTTTTGCATTACTGCCTAATAAAATACTTTAAAGTTCTTTTTTGAGGATGAAAGCACTCCCGTCAAATTACGTTTAATAAAGTCAGTTGTTTTGATAGCAGGCAGCAAAAAAGTTGTATCATTGTTGCTACAGTATAACTACACTGCAATATCTAATATACAGCAGGATTTAGATCAAATTTTAGTTACAATTTTTACTCAGAAAACGTAGATTTCAACGTTAATGAAATTGGAGCCTCAAAGCCACACCTACTTACTATATCACTGCCACCAACTAATGGTAGTTTGAAGGAGCTTTGTCAAACTGTAAACCACATTTGTTTTGGCCTAATGTTATTCAAAATGTCTTCACACCACTTTAATCTTCGATTTTGCTTGAATTATAAAAGGACCTTTGTTGTGGAATAACATCTAATTGTGGTAATATAATTCATCCAAGTTGACACTTCTGGCTTGAATAAAAATTAAATGAAAATTGTAACTTTCAGCCTGACTGAGTGCACAATTAGAATTGATTGACAGAATTTTATTACAACCGTGTACGTCAAAGAAAACTTATTTTGATTACTATGACAAAAAAGTAATGATTAAACAATGAATGAAAAGTTATGTTTACAGACTATTATCTTTTAAGGATATCATACACCCTCGGAAATGTGGCACTAGGTGCAACGCAAGTGTTTTAGTTTTAGCCAGGCACAGGTATATTTTTCATGTTCTGCACCACATTGTTTAAATAGTAAATGCATTTGCACCCATTTGTGAACCCATGGCTGTGCTGCTCTGAAAAGGGGGTGTGCTAAAGTGCATTGTTGATCCGTTGCTATTTTGAGGCAACTGAAATAGACGGTGCCATTGATAAACTAAAAGCTGGTCTAAAGTCAATGGCGCAGTGTTTTTTGTTGTTGCCTAAAGAGAGCATTATTGATATGCGTAGTTGGGTCCACAACACATTTACACATTGCTTATTACACACATAGGGATGTGCAGTAGCACACAAACTTTCTTTATATATGAAATATTAAAGGTTTAAAATGTAAAAAAAAAGCCCACAAGTCATAATGGATAGTCATTGCATGGGTCAAAATTAGCCCACCTAGCAATTTGCAGTAATGAAAAGTGGCATTGACTAATTACAGATTTATTTCTTCACTAGTGAAGCATTCAGGTTTTCTGCTTACAAAAACCACCATATAAATTTTGAATCCATGAATAGCACAATTACTGTTAAAGGGAATGAGACTCTGATTGGTTTAATGCACATTTATTCATTCATTCATTTTCTTTTCGGCTTAGTCTTTTATTAATCAGGGGTTGCCACAGCGGAATAAACC
The DNA here is from genome assembly GCF_903798145.1 of Danio aesculapii. NCBI lineage: Eukaryota > Metazoa > Chordata > Actinopteri > Cypriniformes > Danionidae > Danio > Danio aesculapii. The sequence goes on along the minus strand of NC_079436.1, from coordinate 30,837,514 downwards.
GCCAACTTATCCAGCACGTTTCACCAAGCGGATGCCCTTCCAGCTGTAACCCATCACTGGAAAACATCCATACACTCTCATTCACACACATACACTACAGACAATTTAGCTTACCCAATTCAACTATCAACCTTATTCTTCAATGCGGAAGTGCGCTCGTTTTTGCGGTTGTTTAAGAACTTCTGATTCAGCTGCCTTTGGGAGAAATGACTAGAAATAATAAACGGCAGAAAACAGTCAAACTTCTCGGTCTACAAACAAGTGTTTGTATGGTTTTACAGAAAAAGCTAAATCATATAATAAGAAATTATCAGTTTGCAACAACAAGCAGCATAACGAGCTGTTTTTAACGACAAAAAATAATTGGAAGTGAATGAGACCGGAAGTCTCGAGCCAAAAAGTTTCAAATGGCTGCGCCCGCACGAACACAAAGAATAAGGTGAATAGCGCATGTCTTTGGACTTGTGGGGAAAACCGGAGCACCCGGAGGAAACTCACGCTAACACGAGGAGAACATGCAAACTCCACACAGAAATACCAACTGACCTAGCCGAGGCTCGAACCAGCGACCTTCTTGCTGTGAGGCAACATTCCTACACACTGCACCACTACGCTACCTGCCAAAACACACTCATAAAACATTAGACAATAAGGACAACCCTTTAGATTTAAAACAATGTCACCGACATACCTACTGAACACAACAGAATCTAAATATTCAACAGTTTCAGTATTCATAAAGATCCATTCTTCTCAGTTTTCCATATCTTACATACATGATTTCTGTTTTAGGTGCTGTCCATACTGTATGTTTCCATGTCTGTGTACATATACTCTAAGTAATATACATGTGGGTTAACCACATTTTATGTAAAAGATGAATTTGCTATTTTTTCTGCTACCTAGCAAAACATAATTTACTTAGTAGGCTAGTTAGGCTACTTTGTAGGCTTGCTGGTATATTTGAGTGAGAATAAAAAATTAAGTCAGAAATCTCGTGCCACATTTAGAGGCCCGCTGATTCTTCATGTCGATAACAGGAAGCTTGTTAACAGCTTTGTAACAGTGATGGAAAATAGGACTGTTGGACGTCTGGGGGAAACATGTGAAATTAGCTCAGCCATTACCTGAGCGAGCCCACACCAATGAGAGCTCCGCGTTTCAGTCTTAATGTCAGAGTACAGATGTGTGGGTGGATGTGCTAAGTCCCCGATTCTTATTAGTGGGATCTCCATAGAGGGTCGATACAGCTTGAGCTTAGCAGCGTCCTGCTGCAGTCCCACACACTGTCCTGTTCTGACATGTAGTCACAGTAGCTAATCACCAAGCCTCCAACTCACTGCATGCTTAATCAGTTTGGGGGTGGTTGGGGAATGGGGATGAACAGCCGAGGCTCCAACGCCAAAGCAGCTATGCTTTCTTTACCACTTTCTTTTTTTTTCCTTTTCTTCCTCTCTTTCTTTTAATATAATGTGTCAGCATTTATGTTTAGATTGAATCATTAAGCAGATCTTGAGGAAGTTACAAATGAGGAACATCATAAGCAATAAACAACATCACGTACATGTCAGCAGTATTATCAGTGCTGCAATGCCAAGTTTAAAGCTAAAGCAGAAAACAGAACAAGAAGTAATAGCGTTGGGCAATAAAATAATAATGATAATTATCACAATATCAGTCTCCTTGATCAAAAGTTAACATGCGTTCAAAAAATCTTCAACATAATGTTTATGCTTCTAAGTGGAATTAAATGGCACTGCATATATACGCAACAAAGACTGTTTATCCATTCGTGCGAACTCTGCCCAACAGCGGCGCAGCGTGAGTTTAGGTTTGTTTACACGCATCTCGAATCAGTCACATAACCAGCTTCAAAGAGAAGCATTTGAATTTAGCGATGAACAAAAATGGCTCACTTATTCAGTTTAAAGCCAAATATAACATTGGTGATTTTCTCAACAGAACTGACAGACAAGAAAAACACTATAAGCTATCGAGTTATATGATATTCCATGCATTTACCATTGATTTACTGTAGTACAAGTAATGGTATTTTGCCAGGATTGGGACATACAGATGGTACTTGCTACACAGACCTCAAACTTTGCTACATAATACTCAAGAAGGGTAACCACAAATTAACTGGTTTCAAGTAAAAGAACAAGCTCATCTTGCATGATCCATCTTGCAAATGCGAACCACTAAATCATTTTTTACTCTTGGCTAAAATCTATTTCTATTCACATGCTGTGCCCATTGGTTCAAAGTAAAAAAAAATAAATAAATAAAAAAAGAGAAAGTATATTGTAAAAGAAAACTAGAATCAAGATGCATTACTTGTGGTGTTGTTAGAACTACAACAGCAGCATTATTTATTTCATCTAAGATCTCTTGATCTCATTTTCCGCAGTGCAGGGTTGCTGCTGAAATTTCACAATGCCTGATATTGCACTGTGATGTGCAGTGTCATCTAATCCACCAGATTTCTGGCTCACTCCAACCACTCCATTCCTAAACAGAGAGCAATCCTCAAAAACACAATACAATATAGAAAACAAACAAACAAAAATATCTAGCTGACTATAATCTACTGCAAGCTCACGTTTTCTATAGACCAGCGTTTCTCAACCAGTCCTGGAGGACCACCAGGTTTGCACATTTTCCATAGCTGCGTCCAAAATCGCATTCATCCATACTATATAGTAGGCCTGTGCGATTAATCAAAAATCGAATCGCAATTGCGACTTGTGATTAGCTAATCGCAAGAGGCTGCTATATGAAATATGTATCATTTAACTTACCCCACCCAGAGCAAATGCGTGCATGGCATGTGTGACAGTCTTACTAGCCAATTGAGTGAGCACACTTTCGTTCTGCCCAATCAGAATTGTGCAACCGAACTATGCGGAACGCTCACAAAAAACCCCCCACACAAACAGGAAAGCGCAGATTAGTGGGATCATGGCATCAGCACAACTTCATGTGTATTTCGCGTGCATTCACGGCTGCCGATGCAGGTATGTGCGCCGTCTATGGTGACTGACTGTAATGTTATGCACTTTAAAAATATAATTTGTCATTTAAATTTCATAGAACCGTTAAATAAAGATGCATAGGATAAAAAAGATGCTTTTAAAGCAGTTCAACGATTAAAATGCTTCTTTTTGGATATTACGTCCATGGTTTTCGCTGCATTCATTCTTCCATGGCGGGGTGCCACACCAAAATTCACCCCGCCACTGCTACATTACTTCTCATTTAAAACATTCAGTTGTTGTTGTTTTTTTAATATCGGGATATAATCTCACCAAAATGTGTTAAAAGGTAAGTAAATTATAACAGCGCGACCTTTTCTGTAATCATTGTAGTGCTGTGCATCATTTGTTTACCCTTTAAGGTAACACGGTGACTGACTGTCAGGTGCGTGATGCGTGACGCTAGCAAACACGGCGAAGCTTTCAGTTAAGATGAACACGGTTTCTGTTTCACTTTACTTCAGAACGCATTAATGCCGCTCGGTAGATCTATTGGAGAAATTCATAAATATTCCTAGCAAATTTAATGAATGTTGGGGACATGCTTGTTACATAAACGCACTAAATGACACTTTAGCAGCGTTTATTTGAGAGCGCAAAAGATAATCTGCACTCGAGCAGCATATATTTTAGGGGGTGCAAGAAGTTTTGTGCACGAACAGAAGAAATCGTTGCACAAGCAAAGAGATTCGCATGCTGTATTACATGAATGCGCTCTCGACTTGTAATACTGCAATCACAACATTTGTTATTAAAATAACGCCACAGGTAGTTGGTAAATCTGTGTAAAAGGCCCAACAGTCTGCCGCCACAGCTGGAAAAAATCCTAGAGGAGACACTGACGTCATTCAATGCGACTATACGCATGAATTTACGAAGAGCTTATGACCTACTAACTACGGTTTGCTTTTAGAACATGTTAACAAATTTAGTTACAAACTAGCTTGCAGTTACTAAGCCCCTAGTGTGGACTTTAACTTCCAGTTTAAGAAAGAACTTACGAACAGCTGGTGCAACCCTACCCAGGAGATAACTAATGCCATAACACACTACCTCGCTAAAGACACGGTGCCTTTTAATGCAGTGACCAAAGAGGGATAAAAAAAAAAAAACACATCTAAATGCAGGATAGGAGATCTACACTTTGGTCTCGCACATATTCTAGCCATTTTGGAGTACCACAGCTGTACGTTTATCGTTATGATATTTTGTGTAGCATCTGTGATAATTATTTTGTTTTAGACAATATAAGGTACATAAAGGTTCTTATCAGCCATGTTAGTTTATTAATTTTTATAACTATTATTTGTTTGTTCGTAAAATAAGCTACATCTCCCTAATTTGAGTTCAAGAAAGGTGAGGTAGTTTTATTTGTACTTACTGTTTGCTCTAGAGCAAAATGAGTATTTAATTTCTGAATATTTAAAAACAAATTTGAATAAATGTATAAGTTAATATCTTTTCAGTTCCTTTTTTTAACTAACATTCACTGCATTTTAGCAGTAAGAATCTACGATATGCATTACTGAGCTGAAGCTTGACTACAAAATTAAATAGCAAATCAAATCGAAATATCTGTCAAAAAATGAATAAATAAAAAAATTTAAAAATAAATCGCAATTAGATATTTTCCCTAAATCACACAGCCCTACTATATAGTACACTAAAAACAGTATGCAAGCAGAGTAGTATTCGAAAAACAGTATGTGAGAAGGACTTACTACTTCTACTACTTCTAGCGAGATTCTGAAGTGAGCATTGGATAAACGCTACGCTATCCCATGATGCATCGCAAGAGAATTCATGAATGGGAGTTAAGCAACACAACTGATGTGGGTAGTAGGCATGAGCCAGTATAAGATTCTGACGATATGATAACCTTGGATAAAAATATCACGATTTCACTGTATTGTTATTACTGCTCTAAAATATATTCTTTTTAAATATCTGAGTAAAAAACAAAAACTTTTTTCCCTTTTGAACACAGTATATTTTATTTTGAGAAACATTTAATATATGTTGGAACAGTAAACATGTCAGACTAAATGAATTATTGACTTCTGCTGTCTTCATTTGCTTCAAAAACAGATTTTTTTACAGTTTAAAACAGCATCTTTGGATATCTTTTCTGCTGGAGATACCGTTGTCCTAAAAAAACAAAAAACGTATATAAAAAATTGTACTCATACCTTAGGAACGGTATTGCAGAAATTTTTTACGGTTTTAAAACCTTGACTTTTCCAAACCGCGGTATACCTTGGTTGTGCGGTATACCTCGGTTATCATCCCATGCCTAGTGGGTAGGTCACATGATGATGACAAAATGGCAAATGTAGTTCATCCGAGTTCCATTCATATTACTCACAGTCATACTTGCAGTACCTAGTGAATAGTAGGCGATTTCGGACACAACCTATGTCACCTGATTTAGATCATCGGCTCATTAGCAGAGACTGAAAGACCTATAATGAGTCTGACAGACAAGGGAGACACCAAAACATGCAGTGTTGTTGGTCCTCCAGAAACTTGATTGAGAAACACTGATATAGAGGAATCAATCAAAATGACAAACTGTTTAAACTTGTTCATTACTTCAATACATGTCATGGCAAGCATGAATATCGACACTACTCTCTTTTTATGCCAGCTTTAAGTGTTCACAATAAAATAATGAAACAACAAAACGAGACATAATCCAAGAAGGCAACTGTCTTCTATTCAGGCGGTTAATTTAAATTTTTTATATCAATTAAATTAGGAAATCCAAAGTAAAGAACTTCAGAGAGGAAATGTACAAGCAAGCACCAGAGTGTTGTTAAAATCATCATGCATGCAGTGTTGAATGCATATTGCATTTCTTTTATACCCTGTGGTCATCATGTATTCATCTGTATATTCATGTATGTCACACAAATGTGCAATGAGTTTAGAAGTTAAAACTTTAGCACAGTTTAGCTTCCGAATAAGCTGAAACATTAATCTCATATGCTAATATGTGAATCTTCAGGTTATATGCATGACAAAAAGTTTTAATGCAGGTATAAATGGCTCATTAAGGCAACAACTCCAGGTTTCCACTTTTTACACTGCAGATCATGAAAGATTAATGTAGGAGTCTTTGCATATTAAAATTTGAGAGGAAGAGTTTTGTTTAAAATATGATCAGCCCTCAGGAAAACTCCCGGAACATGCCAACATCGCCATCACAAACCTAATGCGGCCAGTTACACTAAAACAGAGTATAAAATTTTTATCTCAACGCTTATGATGGTGATAAAAAGCGTAATGTTTTCCGTTTGTCCCCCTCAGGCTTTATGCATCACCAGTTAACTGACACAAACACTTCAGCCTATTTAGCAGTAATTGACATTGTTTACATCACACAGTACACAAAATAAAGGCCATGACACCTATGGTGTCTGATAAGTGCCAAAGCATAGTATGGCATAAGCTGTGATAGTCTTTTCTCCTCTAATATGACTTTTAATCATGTAAAAAAGTTAAACAGCTGAAAAAAATACATTCCTCATGAAGCTGTGCAGAAAATGCCACCAATCTCTCCTCACTCCCATAGGGAATTGCAAAGTACATAATCCGTCAGTCTACTTCTTTCAAAATGCTAAAATATTTGTACATTCATTCATATTTTGCTACAAGCTTGCAATATAGTTTATATATCACTAACTTGAAATGAAAAGCTTTTATTTCTAATTGAAAATGCTTTTTGTGATTGTAGTTTTGTTCATTAAAGCAGCTGTTCCTTTGTATTTTACAGGAATTTTTTACAGGAATATTTACAGGAATCAGAGAGTGAAATTCAATACCCTTTAAGACCTTTTTTAAGACTCTTTCCATAAATTTTAAGACCTTATAACCACTTTTAACCGGAAACACTGGCGAGACTTTAACTTACAGTATATTTACTAAACATTAATGTAAGAAATTAATCCAAAACTAAAACATTATTCATATACTGAATAAAAATCTATTAAATCTAGCTAATTCAGCAGGTTGGCGCCTATAGAACTGCAGAAATAATGGTGTTGCCTTGGTCACTGCTGTAAACAAAGCAGCATGATGTCAAATCTAGCAGGATTGTATTAATTTCCTAAACTACACAGTATCCTGATATTTTCAGATTTAATTCAGGCAAACTTTAGCAAACCATTCATTGCATCATCAAAAATTATATAAAATGGAATACCTTAAAAAATAGCATTTAAGACTTTTCAAAGGACAACCTGTACTATATTTGCTTCACATCATGTTATCATTCTCCTTATCAGTGTTGACAGATACAGCTGACTTTTTCCCAGCCAAAAAGCTGTCCAAAACCCGCCCAAATGCACAAAAAAAAAAAACACCCAAAATATTAGATTAATATTTTCTTCAATTTTAATTGATTTAAATCTAAATTAACCTAGTTACTTTAACTGTCATAATTCTTTAACCACACAGCAACCAACACCAGCAGTCACAGAACCACAACATAACCGGTTCACATCTAAATGCTGCCCCCTCTCACCCACACACTGCACTTAATATTACCTACCTACCTAACTACCTATTAGACTATGTTTTATTTTCAAAATGGGGTATAAATTCCTCCCACTTGGTGTTTTAAATTCTTTTGAACATAATTAGGTTATGCTTGTCAATCAGACAATGCTTCTATGTTTGTTCTTGCTGCATGCTAATTGTGGAGAAAGGAATGATAAAAGTGTCATGATAAACTGCTGTGAGTTTAACTGCAGTCGCTGCGTGATGCGCGTGCACACGTCAGATTGGTCCAGAGAATCAGATTTTGATACAACTTTCCTTCACCTACTCTTACGAGTGAGCCCACACAGTTTGTGCTATGCACTGGTCACTACTAACTAAATGGAGTAGGAGCACACAGTTGTTTTGTTAAATAAGTTGCATTTAAATGTTCATCTCAAATCCGGCCATATTTTGTCAACCCACCTATGCCATTTTTTACCCGCATAATCAAATTCTAAACTGCCCTATCAGGCAACACTGCTCCTCATACTGTAGATGGTATGCTTACTTTGTTGCTTTTAATGTTTTATTAAACAATTCTTTTAAAAATTACAATGGAAAAAAATATAATGGGAAAACACTTCTTAAAACCAAGGCTGAATAAATGGATCATTATGCTACTAATTATCATAATTATCACTAATGCAGTCTATTAGGCATCTGTTAGATGGTCATGCTTTGTTATTTATAAAGCCTTTATAATGTCTCATCAGAAAGGATATGTTGTTTTATAAGGAGGTAAAATGAATTCAAATGATATTAGATGTGCACAGATACTTTAATAAGAATAATCACTGCAATAATACATGCAAATAAGAATAGTCTATTTTGATTTAATAGTGAATTTAAAGACTAAAAAAATCCTGTTTAACCTTAAACAATCTTCCTTACGGCATATATTAAGATAAAGGTTTTGCCAAGGCCCCTATTGTTCATACTCCAGAGACATTTCTCTTGTATCTTTACTCCACTATTGTGTCCCGTGTTTACAGCAGGGAATCTCTCACTGTGATTGCCCATTGACACTGGCTCTCTCAGCACTGGCAAGGACATTTCCCCACTGCTTTTTGGATTCCATCATATACGCTCACAGTGGGCATCACAGCCTTCACTCTCTAACATCTAGCTGACCTATTGATAGAGAGACACTCAGTGCCTCTTGATGATCTTTACAAAGGTCTTTACAAAGGCCATACTTCACTTTTTAAAAGTCCAAGTCATCAGGAAATAGACCAATGAATGGAAACTTTCAGAAAAGAATCAGGTGTTCATGCTTTTACGCCACGCCTTGCTGTGAGATAGATACCTGTATGTTTTTTTTATTTTATATTTTTAAGCAACACTGGAGCAAACCACTGACCCATTATTTGGCGGAAAAGGTCCAAATAAATGTAAAAAGACTGGCCATGTAAAACAGTACTTTTTATTTAAGTCTGACTAAATTCACATAAGTTCAGAGTCTCTATGTGCAATTTTGGGTAATTCACGATTTTAGAGTAACCAACTAATTATGTTGGATGTAAATGTGATCCAATTATGTAAATTAAATTTCAAAACACTACAGTTTTGATTAATTAACAACAAATTTTCTATTAGTAATTAATTGTTATGCAAAATCATCTGACATCAATAGATATTTTTATTTTGAACTACTATATTGGTCAAAATTAATAGTGAGTGTGAGTGTTTCCCAGCATGGTGCTGAGTTGAAGCTGGAAGGGCATTCGCTGCATATGCCAGAGAGGTTGGAGGTTCATTCCGCTGTGGAAATGACAAAGCCAAAGCCAAAGGAAAATGAATAAACAACTGTATAAAGCCTAGATCTTGTAAATAAATACTAATATTCATTCATTTTCCTTCAGTTTAGTCCCTTCATTCATTCGTCGCCACAGCGGAATAAACCACCAACTTATCCAGCATATGTTTTACACAGCAGATTCCCTTCCAGCTGCAACCCAGTACTGGGAAACATCCATACACACTCATTCACACACACACCACAGCCAATTTTGTTTGTTTAATTCACTTATAGCGCATGTTTTTGGACTGTGAGGGAAACCAGAGCACCCACGTGAACACAGGGAGAACATGCAAACTCCACACAGAAATGCCAACTGACCCAGCTGGGACTCAAACCAGCCACCTTCTTGCTGTGAGGCGACAGTGCTAACCACTGAGCCACAGTGTTTCCCCAAATACCAAAATTCATAATAAACATTAATATTAATATATTGCACATGTAAATAGGGAGCATTGTCTATGAGGGAAGGTGCACTCACATTTTCCAGGCGGGCCTATTGAAAACATCACAAAACTTTTCAGAATGCCTCAAGCACACTGCGAGTCGTGTTACAAGAACCAACCCATTAGCTTCACTCTTTTTAAATGGAAAATACATATTTTATTAATAACAGTAGACTAATGACCTCAGACAAATGCAGAGCACCCAAACACTATACTGCTTTTCAATTTTGTATCAGAGCTGCAGCAAGTGATTGTCAGTGTTGGATCCTTGCAAAGCATGGTTGATGATTGCTTAGCAGCAACAGACACCATAGGAGCTTGAGCCCAGAAGAGCATAGAAATTGGTGAAGGAAGTGACGCAATTCGCATTTTAGTTGTGAATGATATGTAAACAGCCCCTAACTAAGGAAAACATTTTTTGCAGTGCTTCTAACGAAGAAAAAAAAATCACTTACATCTATAATGGCCTGAGCGTGAGTGAATTCATTCTTCGCAAAGCTTTGCCCCATTCATAATGGTCATTACATCTGACAAGCTTTCAGTATCAGTCTTGGTGCTCTCTATGTCAATTTGTGCAGTGCCCAGGTGTAATTTCTGAAAAAATGACAAACTGATTTCAAACTGAAGCAGACAGAAAGGTCTACACTATGCATTCAAAGGATATATTCAGGATGTGAGTGTAATTCAAAAAGAAAACAAAATAAAGGTTCATTTATAACCCACAAGTCAGTAGTGGTGGGAAGTGCAGATCATATTACTTACTCTGATTTTTGAGTCTCATTCAGCAAAATTAACACAACTATTTTTAAATCTTCAGCATGTGACAACACCCTAAATTTTAACATAAAATACACTCTGATGGTGAGGCTGTCTACACAAACATATCCATTTCACTTCCTAGACCGCCAGGTTCCAGGTAGCAAGTGTGTGTGTGTGTATATACTGTATGTGTATATATATATATATATATATATATATATATATATATATATATATATATATATATATATATATACACACACACACAGTTGAAGACAGAATTAATTAGCCCCCCTTTGAATTTTCTTTCTTTTTTAAATATTTCCCGAACGATGTTTAACAGAGCAAGGAAATTTTTCACAGTATGTCTGATAATATTTTTTCTTCTGGAGAAAGTCTTTGTTTTATTTCAGCTCCAATAAAAGCAGTTTTTAATCTTTTAAAATCCATTTTAAGGTCAAAATTATTAGCCCCTTTAAGCTTTTTTTTTCCGATAGTCTACAGAACAATTACCCTAATTACCCTAACCTGCCTAGTTAGTCTTAAAAAATATCTAATTCAGGGGGGCTAATAATTCTGACTTCGACTGTGTGTGTGTGTGTGTGTGTGTGTGTGTGTGTGTGTGTATATATATATATATATATATATATATATATATATATATATATATATATATATATATATATATATATATATATATATATATATATATATATATATATATATATATATATTAACTGTGTAAACCTGTTGTAACTTGGAACCGTTAAGTTGACTTAAAAATATATATAAATGAAGTACTATTATTAAAATTAAGGCAACTCAGCTTTTTTAAACAAAATTAACTCATTGCTAGTGTTTATCAACTGTCAATTGAATTGCAGACAAAGAGGGAATTAACAGCAAATTGTTTTTTTTTTTTTTGGATGAACTGTCCCTTTACAAAATTTATACTAACCTGAAAACTACAAAATTGACTATGTTTGCTCCAGCTCTATATAGTAACACAACAGAAACATTTACATTATAAAAACACAACAGGGTCTTGTTGCCCTTCCCAACTGCTTGCACATGCTGTGTAAAAGAGGCCTAAGACAATACAAAAATTATATAGTATGGGAGTTTGATATAATACTGCTTTAAGCAATCTCATAAATCTCATATAGACGAGAGCAACCCCTGAGAATCAAGATCTTTATCAGTCTCACAAAGATATTCTCGACTTCATTTATCAAGCAAGATTAACTGTCAGCTTAGATAAAATTCAAGGTGCCTAAATTTTGTTGTTCCCAGAATTCAAAGCATCACATGCAAAACATACAAAAGTGATGAATACTTTTTACAAAATGGCAGTAGAACCTGCTGCCCATCAAACTTGTTAAATTATGAACATTTTTGATTGAGAATGACTACAAAGCAAATTCTCCTATTCAGATAATTCAGCACTTTCCAAATTCCTTAGTTTAATATTTTAGAGTGTTCAATCTAAGCTGGTAATGATTAAATTGACATCAGTGATCTTAAATTTTATAACATACACAGTATAATGGATTATTATCTGTCAGTACTTGTTGCATAAGGCCAGGCTAATATAACTATGGTGATCTGTTTAGGTATGAAAAAAAAACAGTTTGCTTTGTCACAATTTTGATCCTTAATGAAAAAAATGTTATTTACTGATTTCCGTGGAGGCAGTTATCACCAAAATTCAAGGTGATGAAAAATGCACCATAGAGTCTGAAGCTAGTTGCTCTCCTCATTAAAATGAAATTTTCCTTTATTTTCTTTTTATCCAAGTGCAAAACTATGCCAGCTTCACTACATGATCACAACTTTTAATCAAAATAACTAACTAGCTTATTCGAACCTTAAGAACTATAATTGCAACTTGCTTATCTTATAATGACGCATCAAAGATTTGAATTATAATTGCTCACATGCTTCTCATCCCCCAGTTAGTATGTGTTAATTATCAGTGAACACAAACGATGCGGAGTAAATATGCCTGGATAGCACTTTATTAACATAATCATGAACTGCAAGGTTCCTGCTCTCTTTCTAAGAGTCCAAAAGTTTTCTGTGATTTCGTACTGGAATATCAGTCCATTCACACTTTGCATATGCACAGCACAGAAATGAGAAGTCAGGCTAAAAAAAAATCATTATCTTGTGCGCCGTATCAAAGCTCCTTCAGGACGACGGCCCTTTGATTTCTGATGATGAGCATTCATCTTGAGGACCAAAATGGAAAAGGCTTGGGATTGCATCGACGTTTTTTGCAGCCTGAATATTTGGGACTGGATATTAGTTTTACTAATTTTAACCTTCTCTGATCATTATCGTGCACAGCTGCTTTGATTTATTAAAAAAAGTTTTTTTTGGTTCGTCTTTTCAGATTTAAAATCACTCTTTAATTATTGATTTAGAACATGGAGCACAGCACTTGACATCCTATAAATCTGATTCTAAATTGTTCTGTGACTGATGCGCACAGGAAGAATCAATGGATTAATTTCTATGAGATGGGTGTTCTTGTGGGCCGAAGACGTGCCTGCACATGCAAAGAGCAGGATTATGAAATTTGAGCCAGGGTCCTCTCACGTCTGACGGGCTGAGGAGAGCTGGCCTAAAGGGCTATGAGGCACAGAGCTCTCCCTCACCAGCTCAATCATACACGCTCCTCCATCCTGCCTCTATACCTGCCTGTCTTAACAGGTGTCTAACAGCATTATAATTGCATTTGATATATTGATATATGATTTATTTAAAAAAGGAGTCATTTACAAGCTCAAATTACTTCAATAACTTTACATTATTATTATAATATTACATATTAATAATATATAATATATTAAACACCACATACATAAATCCTACACTGAAAAAAATGTTTGTTCAAACTACTTATTGAAAATAAGCTGAAACAACACAATTCTTCAGGTTTTTGGGGAAAACTTAATTGTTTTATGTTCAATTCACTTACATTTTTAAAACTATTAAAGGGCGCCTATGATGAAAATCATCTTTTGTAAGCTGTTTGGACATAACTGTGTGTAGGTGTTCACAGTCAAATTGGAGTGAAATAAAAGTCTCTTTTTTAAAATAGGATCCAAATCTCTCCAATTTTGAGGCCCACCGCAACATGATGTAGGAGTTCGGTTTCCCTGCCCACCGAATTGACAGACAGCTGCGTATTAACATGTCTCTGTAGTAATGCATATAATATCAACAAGACAGGACGTGCACAAAGCAACTGGGATCTGTTGAGCTCGCTGTGATCATTAATCATCATCAAGTGTGATCAAGAATGAGTTTTACAAGTTTAAAACGTTTTTAAAACAGTGCAGGTTTGTAATCAATTACAGCGATTTACTTCAGCTTTACTTTTTTACCACAGCCGTATATCAGTACAATTATAAAAGAAGACGCTTCAATCCCTGCTTTTGAATGTTAAATCGGGTTTATTTTGTATATTAACATAATGGATATCCATACAGCAGTGGATATTGTGTATCCTGTCACATTTGCAGTGTAAAAACAGAGCAAAGTTAACGCTGTGTGTGTCAGGGTGTGTGTGTGTGTGTGTGTGAACTTTGTAACGACATTGTGTGTGACTCCTCAAAAGGCTTGAAGTAACTCCACAACAAATACATCAAATAATCATTGGGAAAGTTCTTACTGTAGCATTTCTCACAAACTTTAAGTGAGATCTGCTTCCTTCATGTCTGTCACTCTGCTGTTTATCTGACGCAGCTGAGGCAAAGATTGAGGCACACTCTGACAGGCACGTGGGAACGATGGGTGTGGAGAACTAGCATAAAAGGCCAAAAAAACAGCTACATTGTGTTCAGAGCAGAAAATTTGAATATTCTGAAAGGTGTAATACATAATCTGATGGGTGTTTTAAGATGAAACTTTACAGACACATTCTGGAGACGCAAAAGACGTATCCTAAATCTTGAAAAAGGGGTAAAATAGGTGCCCTTAAAGGTAACTTCATTTCCTTCATGTTGCCCCAACACAAATCGATTGTGTAACCCAAGATTTTTACAGTGTGTTACATTATATACATTTCATTTAAAGCTGTACAATTTTGCAAAAAATGTAAATATAATATAGTATCAAATATTAAGCTATTATATTAAATTACACTACATTATACAATAGTATCATAGCATATTTTTTATTTGTCTGTAGAACAAACCACTGCACTAACAAAAATTATGGTTAATTAACATGATGGCAATTATCTAATTTATAGCTAGTCACTTCTATGTCTTTGCGTAAATTGTCTGGCTTGTATTCGTATGATATGATTTACCGTGTTCAAATAATGGACCCACGTTTCCACACTATGCTGCAGAAGCTTTAATATAAGTAATGATTGGCCTGTAAGAAGAAAAAAAAAGCACAGCTATGCTTGATCTTCAAAACAAAGCAAGAATTTTTTCAGAGGTAGAGCAGGCTGTTGGGAGAACATTTATATGAAAGCAGCTGGGAAGTGAAGGGAATTGGGAATTGTAGAAGTGTCACATTTTTCTAACGTTTAGAACTAAGCACTGATTGTAGCTGCCAGAGAAAATTGTAAGTAGAAAGTGCAAATGTGCAATAAATAATGTCACTTCAACAGTTTTACATATCAGAGAATAAATATTCATCATTGGATCCCTGCTGCAACACATCCCAGATGTTAAGAAACCACTTCTTAACTGGCTACAAGTCGTCGGCAACTTTAAACGAGACTTAGAACACATTACATATTTTACTATGCCATTATTTATTTAGCGAACCCATGGTAAAAGTCAGAAATCATATGGGAAAAATTAAGTGCACCCTTACTGCTTCAAAAAGAATTAAGAGGGTGATTAGAATTCAACAGCTGATAATGAAATGCACTTAATTACTTGATCATCAGGAAGTGTGACCACCTCTTCAACAGCAAATGAAGAGCGTGCGTGGCAGCACAGTTTAAGATCACAGAGGTGAATGAACAAATAACAAAATGTCTGGAGTAATGTCTGTCAAACAGCGAGCCCATTGTGAAAATGTGTGGTTATTATGCACAACACCATGTTTGGCAAGAACATATCGTTGTATAACTACAAACACTTCAGACCAGTCGTCAAGTGATGGAGGCGTGATGATCTGAGCTTGTTTTACAGCCATGGGACTCAAGCACTTTTCAGCCACTGAATATAATATGAACTCGTCTTGATAATAAAGTATTCTAGAATCTACATGAAGCCATCTGTCCATCAACTGAGGGGATAAAATGTGATCTTATAACACAAGAATTATCTTAAATAAACCTGCAAATGCAATTGAATGGCTAAGGAAAGTACTGTATAACAAAAAAAAAATCTTCCTATACTAGAAAATACATGAGGTAAGTCTGAGTAAAGTTTTAGCTGATTTATCCATGTAATGAATGCCAAAACATGGTGACGCAGTGGCACAGTAGATAGTGCTGTCGCCTCACAGCAATAAAGTTGGTGATTCGAGCCTTGGCTGGGTCAATTGGCGTTTCTGTGTGGAGTTTGCATGTTCTCCCTGCATTCGTGTGGGTTTCCTCTGGGTGCTCCAGCTTCCCCCACAGTCCAAAGACATGTGGTACTGGTGAATTGGGTAAGCTAAATTGTCCATAGTGTATGTGTATGAATGAGTGTGTATGAATGTTTGCCAGAGATGGGTGGCAGCTGGAAGGGTATCCGCTGTATAGAACATATGCTGGATAAGTTGGTGGTTCATTCCGCTGTGGCGACCCCGGATTAATAAAGGGACTAAGCCGAAAAGAAAATACTCTGTACATACTCGCGCTCGCCTCCCTCGCCATAGTAAGCTACGGCGACATATCGCACATGAGATAAATGACGTCAGTATGTAATAACCGGTTATGATTATGACCGATACTGAATTGTCCATGTCTGCATTGCGGTGCACCGAAGAAAGAATTAATTTTGACACCCCTATATGATGCCGTTCCTTTTCGCGCTTACCAGCTAACTGTTTATCTCTATATAGACGCCCGTTTTCAGAATGAGCCTGGGTTAGTAAAATAAATGGACAAGCAAGATGCAAGGACAAAAACATGGATGGACAAAAGAGATGGAGGGATAGATGAACAGTTTTACAAAACATGAGTGGAAAAAGAATGATTGGAAAGACAAAAAAATGGATGAATAGATGGATGGATGAAAAAAATATGAAAGAACAAAAAAAAAAATAGATGAGTGAATTGAAAAGATCCCAAAGATTCTAAAAGATGGAAGGATAGGCAAATTTAGCGTGCCAAAAAGATGGAAGTATGGATAAATGGACAAAGAAAACATGAATTAATGAAAAGAATGAATGGATTCTTTCAGTAAAAAATCATAACAGTTTGGAACAACCCAAGGGTGAATAAAGCTTGACTTCTGGTTGAACTGTTTAGATTTAAGAAAGCATCCAACAGTATGAAGTATTTCAACACTTGCTTTTGTTGTTATATTATTTTCAGGATAAAGTGAAGTCCGGTTTGGGAATTAAACACCGAGTGTCAATTGGGAACCGGTTCAGGCAATAATTAGCACTTCTCTTCAGCCCCAAATCACCACAAACAGATATATTGACAAGTGCCCTGGCTTATGTACCTGATCCTTCACCTTCTGCTTCAGCAGAGATTCAATCTGTGTTGCACAATTCAGCCGATAACACAGCAGACAGAATGTACGGAGTGACTTATGATACGCTCAAATCCAGGCAGTGTTCAACATCTAAAATCAATGTTTAATGGGTGACTGATTCTTGCAACAGGTCTCTCATTTATTGAATACTCAAGAAAAAGGAGCTTTGAACTCAAAGAAGCATTTTTTATTATAAACAATTTATAAAATGCGTTCTTGAGTTCTTGGAGGTATTCTCTTACCCAATCAGACAGCTTACATCAAACACAGAGATTGAATGTCACAGTGTGACTGTGACTGATTCAAGTGCAAGTATTTTTTTCATCTCCAAAGAGCTGCATTTTAAAATTAATCCTCAAGTACTGGTGCTACACCCCTTTATATTAATATCCCAGTCAAGACAAAACCCTATGTTACTCGACAGCTGTATTGTCTCCCTTTATTTTTTAAGATAAAGCTTCACAATATTCATTCTGTAGATTCTAATCCACTCTGTTTCTCAAGGGTAAAGACCCTTGCAGAAGCACATCTATTCAAGGTTATGTCAACTCAAAAAGCAGGTTAACTATAATGTCCTTTAATTAAATTGAAATTGAAATGTTCATACAATGCTCTGCTCACATTCAACCAATAACCAAAGTGTTGTGTGTTTTTTCTTTTAAGACACGGCAGTAAAGACACCGAATCAACAAATACAGTTTTTTCTTCAAACTTATCCTTTAAAAGATTTACTTTTAGTTAAGCAGATACTTTTGTACAAATCAACTTACAATTGAGAAGGATTCAACAAGAAAAAGCAATACACACAAGAAGTGCCAATTATTGAAAGGAACTGTTGGTACTGGAATTTAGTGCTAGAGTAAGGTTTTTTTAAAAGAGTGTTTCTATTGGTCGCTTGTCAAGCCAACTCACCTGTGTAAAACATAAATACACAAGTTTTATTTTTTTTCAATGATTGTAAAAATGTGTCTGATGAAAATGTGTAAAAGAGACTGGAGCAAGTATTGGTTCAAGATGAAAGAGTGTGTTTTCTACTGGTGGTTTGTTAAGCCCACTCACCTGTTTGAGGCACATTCAAACTGATGTTATTTAGAGGTTGGTGTGTGGTGAGGCGAGGAAGAAAAAAGGGGTCTTGGTTTTATTCACAGGGATTCAGATGATCACTGAAAAGAGAAGAGTTTTTAGTTGTCGTTTCAATAACACCAGTGAATCTGCAGTCCATGTGGGAATGGGAAGATCCTTCCACCAGCATGAAATATTGAATGAATAGGTTTTAAAGAGTGATTTATAGCCCTCTCTGCGATGGAACCACAAAGCGGTGTTCACTCACTGACCAGAGGTTCCTGGAGGGTAAGTAAACCTCCAGGAGCAGGTGGAGGTAAGAGGGTGCAGTGCCGGTGGCTGTTGGTAAGCAAGCATCAATGATTTGAATTTGACACGAGCCTCAACTGGAAACCAATGCAGAGAGATGAAGAGAGGTTACATGGGCTGTCTTGGGCACATTCTGAATTGTCTGAATCATCGAAGAGGTTTAAGGGTGGAAGACAGTAGTTCAGCTAGAAAAGCATTGCAGTAGTCCGGCCTTGAAAAAACTGCTAGAACTATGAGTTCTGCAGCATGATCTGTTGAGAAGAGTCTGATTTTTCTGATGTTGAAACGTGCAAACCTGCATGATCGAGCTGTGTTAGCAATGTGCTCTTTGAGGGATAGCTGATCATCCAGGATGACCCCAAGATTCCTTACCAGACTACATGGGGTAATCGTGGATAATCCCAACTGAGAAATTATGTTGAATGTTTGGAGTTGTAGGGAAGACGAGAAGTTTTTGTCAGGTTAAGCAGTAGGTGATGGTCTTTCATCCAAGCTGAGATATCCTCCAGGCAGTGAGAGATTCTAGAAGCTACTGTGGGGTCATCTGGATGAAATGAAAGATAGAGCTGTGTGTCCTCAGCATAGCAATGATTAGAGAAACCATGTGATTGGATGATAATTCCCAGTGATGTGAAATAAATAGAAAACAGTAGGGGACCTAGAACAGATGCCTGAGGTATTCCATTGGCCAGCTGATGAGCTTTGGATACCTCTCCTCTCCACACAACACTGAATGAACTGCAAGTGATGTGAGACTCCAACCAGCAGACTGGGGATCCAGTGATGCTCATTGAGGAGAGGGCGGACAGTAGAATCTGATCATGTACTGTATCAAAAGCAGCAAACAGGTCCAGTAAAAGAATAGATGATTTAGAACGTGCCTTGGCAATCCACAGGGCTTCACTGACTGAAAGTAGTGCAGTCTCAGTGGAATGTCCACATTTGAAGCCTGACTGGTTTGCATACAGCATATTATTGTGAGATAAAAGTGTTAAAATTTGGTTAAAATAATTACTTTTTCCAATGTTTTGCCAATAAAAGGAAGGAGAGAGAGATTGTTCTGTAATTTTCAACCAATGAAAAATGCTTAAAAACACTCCTACACTTACTTCACTTTATCTAACAGTACAGAGATTTTAGGTAATGATAGGCAAAGCTAGATAAAACTGGTCTGACTGGCCTGAAGTGAAACTAGACTGTTAAAAAGAATAGCTTGCATGCTTCGTGACTATTCCCTGGTTTCACAGACAAGGCTGGAAGTAAATTTTTAAGATATCTACAAATACAAAAGTGCCACTACTTTATCTCAAGATGAACAATAATAATGTTTTTCTGATTCGTTCTTAGAAATAATATAATCTTATAAATATGATGCTTGTAAATAATGTTAAATACTCAAATTGAACAAAGGCATAGTCCTAGCTATTTGTGAAACCAGGCCTATATGTTTTGAAATCTGAAAAATGTGCAGAGTGATGAAAGGATTACCAAAGGCTAAATTCATCTATATACTGTATAAAGTAAAAATGATAAACAGTGTTTATGACTGTAGGATTTGTCAATACATTCTGCTCAAAGTTTACGTCAAAGCTTCAACAAAACTTTAAAGCTTCAGGGCAATCACAGTGATGGTTTATGCTCTTGCTACTTTGGCATGAATTGCATGTAAGGTTTTATTTTTTATTTTTTGCACTCCTATTTTACAGGAGAAGAGTTTGTAAGAGTTTATTTCCTTCCAATAATCTTAACTCAAAGTTTTAGAAGTTAAAGATATGAGTGAGGGAAAGAGGGGGAAGCTTACAGACTACTTCAAAAGATAGGTTTGATCTGCAGTAGTCACTAATGAGTCACTACTTTCCTAGGAACATGTAGGCTACCTGTTGACACATGGCGCTATTTATGAAGCAAATAAAAATGTTTTCTGGGCTTACCAAAGCAGTAGCCCAATGTCCAGGGGCTTATTTGTGCTGTAGTTGGCTTATGAGTTTAAATAATGAAATAAAATTTCTTGATTCACTTTCTTCAGTAATATTTGTTAAGGATACCTAAGTTCTCCTGATGTCACAGCCCAGATTTCACGCATGTTTAATGTTTATTAAAAGCAAGATTGTCAGTGCTGTAGAAACAACTAAGGTTTTCCTTGAGGGCAACTTTTCTTGGAAGCTTATGGGTAGCAAAATTCCTTTTGAAATATAATATGAAAATGGAAATGCAATTTGTAAATAAATTCACATATGTAAATATTAAATATTGTAAAGCATTAAAATTGTTATGCAATGAACATATTAAAACTGTATTTTGAAATGGCAAATGACGTTTTTTTTTACTAAATTTTAATCTGCATTTTGCACCAAAACTTTAACATGTCACAGAAAATGCTAATTTTAATATAGAAATACACTGCCATTTTACATTTTCATTTCCATTTTGCATATTACAATTTAAAATGAATTTTGCTATTCATATGCTTCCATACTTAATTGGCTCCTTTGCATAAAAGTCAGATGCAATTTTAAACGCAGGCATTTAATTACTGTAATTCCTTAATAAATCAGCAATGAAAGAATCAACTGAATGATTCGATGACAGTGACTTGCTGCAACCATCTGGCAGGTTTAGTTTAATTTACAAAGTATCATTTCAATGAATTCATTCATTTAATGTTTTCATATTCAGCATTTAAATAAACAACAAATTAGGAATTTGTCATGACAGATAGAACTAATAAGGTTTGACAAAAAATGATCATACACAGGTTTAAAAATGGATTAAAATAAGGTTATTGTATATAACTTAAGCCTTGGTCCACAGTATAAAATTGATTAAAACAGAGATCATTTCAGATCAAACATTAGTGGTTACCGAAATACTATTTGTTAATGAAACATTATTTTATTCATTCATTCATTCATTTTCTTTTCGGTTTAGTCCCTTTATTAATCCGGGGTCGCCACAGCGGAATGAACCGCCAACTTGAACCGCCAATGTGTATTTCAGCACGTTTTATGCAGCAGATGCCCTTCCAGCCGCAACCCTTTCTCTGGGAAACATCCATACACACTCACTCACACACACACACTACGGACAATTTAGCCTACCCAATTCACGTATACCACATGTCTTTGGACTGTGAGGGAAACCGGAGCACCCGGAGGAATCCCACGCGAATGCAGGGAGAACATGGAAACTCCACACAGACTGCCACTGCGTCACCCCAACGTTATTTTAAATGAATAAAATTTTTTAAACTTAATTTTCAGAATTAGAGTGTCTGCTTGAGGAACGAAGACAAAGCAGATTTAAATGCATTAATACTTTAATTTTAAAAAAGTGACTATCCTTAACAAAACAGAGTACTAAGATCAAACAATGTCAGACCACGAATACAGTACACATACGTACACAAACAGGTGTATGAAATAAATTATATAATAACTATGGCAAATGATGAAATCATTAAGAAAAAATTATGAGAGAGGCGCCGGCACGGTGGCTTGGTGTCACCTCACAGCAAAAAGGTCGCTAGTTCGAGTCCCGACTGGATCAGTTGGAAATTTTGTGTTCTGAGTTTCCATGTTCTCCCCGTGTTGGTGTGGGTGTCCTCCATGTGCTCTGATTTACCCCACAGTACAAAGACATGCGGTACAGGTGAATTAAATAAAGTGTCCGTAGTGTATGAGTGTGTGTGAATGAGTATGTATGGGTGTTTCTCAGGGTTGGGTTGTGGCTGAAAGGGCATCTGCTGCGTAAAACATATTCTGGAATAGTTGGCAGTTCATTCTGCTGTGATAGAGACTACGCTGAAGAAAAATGAATGAATGAATGAATGAATGAATGAATGATGAGAAAGGGGAAACAGGGAACAACGAAAAACAAATTAAACGTTCAAGAAAATGAAAACGAAACAATGACAGTAACTAGAAAGTCTTGGGGGGGGGTATTCATTTGGAAGTTTTCTATAGCATTCATCTTTACTTTTGAATGTTCTTTGGTGGTTTGATGACTGGTTGCACAAACAGTTTTTATATATATATTTCAGAAACAGTGAGCTCCTTTATAACAGAAACACTCTAACAATAGAAATCTACAGCTTAAAATAGTTCAGTATGCGAATCATGAGTAGGTGTCCTTCTATGCAGGTTTATCTATAGGTCTTTCAGGAAATAAATGTCTAACTGCCACTGGCTGCATCTGCTTTCACCTGACACTGTTCAAATTATAGCACCTTCCCATAAATATGCATTCAAAATAAACTACAAATATAGACCAATACATCATGGTGCACTTTAAAGAGTGTGAACATAAAGGTGCTGACAATAAAGCAAGCGTCATGCTAGTTAGATCATTATAAACAATCATGGTGAGAATGCTATTGAATGATATTAATGAAGACTAATTAATGAGGCTAATTATCTTTAAAACCATCGTCACCGTAAGAGACCTTAAAATGCCTTTCGATGCTTCCCTGGGAAATGTCAAATGAATCAGTCATTGCTGACGTGCATTCTTTCGGAAATGTGTTAGTCAATATTCTTCTGAAAAGTGCAGTCACAACTTGTTTTGTGAAGCCCAAAATGAAATTAAAAGTGACAACCCAGACATGTTTAAACCCCTACCACTGATTCATTTAAAAAATAATGACCAAAATACATTCTTGCTCCTGTTTTAATGAAAAAAATCTTGTTGAGGGTGCAAACAATATAAAAGGCGTACAACGTACCAGTTTTTACTTGCTCTGATAAATATATATATTTTCAGTTTATGTATTACTTTTCTCTTAGCAAAATGTATGCACAGATGCTTAGCTATCTAAATCTTATCTAAATCTAATTTTGCTGTGACATTCAGCTATGCATTTTATAAACAAACTCAAGTCCTGACAAAAAAAGTCCTGCATTTTAACAGTTAAATATATACCAGTCGCATAGTTTCAAAAATAACCACATCCTTAAAATAAGGTTTGGGAAATTGTGTCAGGTTTCTCTCACTTCTGGATAAAAAAATAAAATAAAATGCTCACCAAAATATAGTTTAATAGGCACACACACAACTGCTTCAAACCAAATAAAGAATTATCAGGACTCTGCATATTTCCAGTGCTCGAATCCAGAGCAACTGACTACACCATGTAATTAATTTAAGAAAGCTGGACCAGTTGAACAATGCTTTTCAATGAACAGATTTACCCAAATCATTCTGTTTACTTAAAGGATTAGTTCACACAAAAGTTTAAATTGGTATTAATTACTCACCCTCATGTTGTTCAAATCATTTCAGTTTGTTTCTGCAATACATTTAGATCAAACCTGAGCTCTCTTATCCTCCACTGACAGCTAAATTCATTCAAAGTAATAAAAACATCCTCATAAAAACGACTTTATTGAACAGCTTACATTGTATGATTTATAACACTTCTGTGATTTTTGCTTGTCAGAACCATAGACTGTAAAATATATGGACGTAGTATCTGTGACGTCACCCATAGGTTTCTGAACACTGCAAAAGAAGCTACAAGTAGGCGCGGCCAACCGTCGCCATTTTGTTCGTGCGTCATCGCACCTACGGCGGGATACCAAACAAGGGCAAAGAGGCGGAGAGTGGGCGGAGCTACAGACACCTGCTGGCACTTTGCTCAGACCTGGCAGACAGACTTTACTTTGGGAGAAACGCTTGATACTTTATTACCTGCGACTCGTTTGTGTTCTGACCACATGTGCTTGGCTGTACACTATATCAAGAAAGTGTTTAGACTTTTAAAAACACTGCTGTAACACATTGAGCCACTAAGCATTGTTCCTATGATGTTTTTCTACAGGAGGAAAACGCGAATTACTTCCAAACACTTCTAATATAGTCTGTGTTTGTAAATGCAAGACTATTGATGAACTCCAGCATAACACTGTATGATAACGCTTCAGATGACTGTTCTATAGCCTACAGCTAATCAATCTGTCAGATTCTGGAGTGCTTTACAGCTCTAAAGAAAAATATTAATGAGAAATGATCTTAAATAAAACAAATACATTTATAGAGATGGTATACAAGTATATAACTTTACTCACATGGGAAACGGAGGCCACTTGAATGGTTTGTGAGCACAATTAAGTGCACACAGCATCCCATATCATCTGATAATTGTAAGACATAAGTCCAAAAGGCAGCTGACTGTGTAAAGCCACATAAAACAAAACAAAAATACGATGAATATGCCGAGATCAGTGGCTAATCTGCCCGATTCAGCTGAGTCGAAGTGATGGCAACCAGCTAGACCTAGCTGTCACTCAAGTGGCCACGCCCTTAAATATGCAAACTTAATAAAACCTAAAATAAAGGAAACGGATGAGTTATAAAAAAAATTCACCCCCCTCACAGTTGTCATGGAGGGTAATAATAGCTATTTGAACCAAAATCGTTCTTTGTACCAGGCTGTAAACACCTTTTTTTCTGCTGTAAAGTTGGCCATTCTAACAGTGGGCTCAATTGCAATTTGCTCTATTATGGAGCCAGGACTAGCGGAATTTTGATGAATTGCAGTTTCAGTTACTTCCGAATTGGCTTCCCGAGGGAGAGCGGGAGGTTGCCGCTTGGTCAGAACATATGCAAGAATAAATCCTAAGGTTTACATAAAAAACCTGTGACACATTTAATTACAATATATGTGGAGCAAGTGGGGTTTGTTGGATGTGTCACAAGGCCCACTTTCACTTTCAATATCCCACTTAACTCAGGTTCTTTATAAAAGTCTGCCAAGAAATATTGGTGGTTTACAGAATATCATAGCAAAAAGGACGTATAATGTTTTGTTCACTAACTAGAGCAGGGGTCATCAATCTCGGTCCTGGAGGGCCGGTGTCCCTGCAGGGTTTAGCTCCAGCTTGCCTCAACACACCTGCCTGGATGTTTCAAGTATACCTAGTAAGACCTTGATTAGCTTGTTCAGGTGTGTTTGATTAGGGTTGGAGCTAAAATCTGCAGGACACCGGCTCTCCAGGAACAAGTTTGGTGACCCCTGAACTAGAGACTTCAAACAAAAACCCAAAATGTTATACACACAGACACACAAAATCAGTGAATTCATTACACAAACCAATCATGTGAAATACACATGGCAAATCATATTAAATTGCCTCAGCTCTGTACAACGAAACTCAAACATATGGTGTTCTCAATATGTGGCGATAAACAAACAAACAAACAAAAAGGGAAACGACATGTTTGCTAGAAAAAATATCCAAACCAAACACATGCAAAACAAAACAAGAGCAACAAATGAGCTCCATATAACTGTAGCTGTTTCAATGGTCCAATAGATTCCAAATGCCTCACCCAAACTATGGAAGCATCCATTTTTTTTTCCCACTCTTAGTGATCCAAATGTCCCAGCATGCAAACCCCTTGCAAACAAACAATGGAAGTGTCTGAACTTAATGATCTAAAAGGACCTGTGTGTGAACGCCTTGCACAAAATGAGAGCATCAATAGGTTTCCACCGCTCAGAAACACAATGCACCTAACTAGCATTCATGCTAACTAATTTTATAGTTGCTAGCCACACCTCAATTCATTAATATTATTACCTCATATATCCCACCCCCTCTGAATGTATTGACCAGATGATGTAAACAAACAAACAAACAAACAAACAAACAAATAAATAAATAAATAAAACAAATCTTACCCTGTACCACAAACAACTCCAAATTTTCAGAGACAATCAACTTCTTCAGGAAATTTGCTATTTAACACCCCCAAAGAATGGAACTCTACCTCATCATCCTCTACTAAATCGACTCGTCTAATCGCATTAACCCTTAAAATGTCCTCAGCGCTTAAAACTGAATGTGATCCTAACCCAATCACCAAAATGATCACAAAGATCTTTTTAAGAGATTCATTTGGTTTCCAGTTTTCATTTCATTTCAATTAATTTGGTTTTACTCTCGCTCTTGTTATATATATATATATTACACAGCAGGGAAATATGAGATTGTGAACACCCATAAATGTCTCTTAACACTTTGAATATACCAGCCACCCACACCCTACGCACCCTTACTTCAATAATTATAAACCCTTAAAGCTTTTTCTTTCTCAGTAAATTTTTATTGAATATGAATCTCTACCTATTCAATTCACTCTTCTAAGATGAGAGAGTCTGTTTTGTCCACACCTCCATTCATTAAACTTATTACCTGCCACAGATGGTAATAATAACAACAATTCAAACACACTGTTATGAGCATGCTGGCAGTGCCAGTCGTCTTCTCTATGTGGTGCCGAGCTGACAAACACCATTCAAAATCATGCCAGCCCACTGAGTGCACCTTACAGCTTTCTTTTAAAATACATGATATTTATCTGATATACTTTTCAATGTACATAGTATGTCCACCACTGGAACACAACTGGGCAACTTTTAGAATACAGTATTTTAGTCTTTATGTGACTTGAAAGCAGAACATATTATTCATATATAAAGTGATAATTCTATAGATTGTGATTTATTTTTTTAATTTACAAACTTCAAACTCATCAGTGTTTCTGTGAACAGTAGTTGTGGCATGCACGGGACTTCTCATCCAGTGCACAATGACCTTCTTGGCTATTCAACTAATGTCCATGAGAAAAAGCCACACTGTAGCAGTGCACTTTAAATCTTTTAATGCCGGCAGAATATGAAATTTGACAGCATTATTCAAACTTGCTATCAATTCATCTCAGTTGGCTAAATTGTGGTCAAAATCAAACAGTGTGCACATGGCTGTCCTAAATTGGCAATCATTGGTAGCCTTTGTACTTAACTTTTTTTTAAATAGTAGCTCTGCAAGCAATAGTTTCAAAGTAGATTCATTGTTCAAACTAGGTTCTATCCTGAGGAGTCTTTTAAGAATATGATATAAAGAACAATTACCAAACATTTCTGGCTGTGTTGAAGCACATCAGCTTTCCAGAGGATCTCAATTTTAACTCAGTGTGTCGAACACTGTGTGCTGAAGACTTATTATATAGTGCACAGCTTCTGTGGACAACTAATATATTTTAATGCTGCTTTTGCATCCGTTGTGAAGCTTGGCAGACCAAAACTCACCTTTGTGTCCCACAGACGAAAGTCAGCCACTGATACTTTACTTTGGTGGCCCGTTTTAGACTCTCTGTTGACTATACTTCACTTTCAACTTTGCTTCACTTTCCACAATACGTCATTTTTTAGAGAATTAGTAAACTGTCTGCTAATATCCGTTAACACTAATTTGATAGTCATTATGCACACAACACATACGTACAGCCAACAGAATGTCAAAAACCATCAAAAAAGTAACCAGAAAGTTATACAGGTGTGAAACAGCATTAGTTGAACAGCAGAATATGTTAAATAATAACTAAATAAACATGCAAAAGGAAACTGTTTAAGAGAAAATAAGGATCAAATTAAATCATACTCCAGTAAAATGTCAGTCAGTCATATATTAGACCTAACATTATGAATCTCTGATGGGCAGAATAAATGAATCATACCACTATTATTAAAGTTTAGTCCTAATGCAAAATCTGAAAATGGCTGTCTGACAGAAAATTGGGTTTATTGTCTCATGAAATATAGCATAGATTGAAATAAGTGGTAAAAACCCACACAACCCACCCCAAACATGCACATAATGAAGGTTACTCAATCTTCACTAATGGATGTTCATTTACAGTCAGACCACAAACCCCCCAAAAATGAGATGCTCTGGTATGACTAAGGGTGCAAATGTAAAGACAAAGCATGATTTGTCTTTTTTTCTCTCCACATCTAGCTGTCAGACAGTAAATAAGGATGTCTGCATCATTTGGAGAAGCACAGTGAACTAATCATTCATATTTCACCAGGAGGCCGTATGTTACAACAGTGATGCAAAACAAATCAGCTACGAGAAGTCAAATTGACATTGTGTTAGGCAAAATGTCTGTCACCTGTCCAATTTTGCCTATAAAATTTGCTCTGATTTATTTAAAGAGTTGTAAATTATTACAAGTCAATGTTTTCATTAAGGTGGCTGGCCGGATATGCTGCGGTACGAGGATCTCTTGAGCCCCTTGAGACTTGAATTGATTTGTAACAGTCCCTGCATCTGATGCCATCATGCTGTTTCCTTGCATCTAGAGCTGAATCCCTAGATGCTTTGTGACATGACACATTATATCACAAACTATCAGATTTTAGGTGATTCAAAAAAAAATCACAATAATATTATTATTTATATTTGTGCGAATCGCATACAAATCAGGCAGACTAACACCCAAACAAAAAAAACAGGATGTTAATAAATAATTTAAAAACTGCAACAGACATTTTATGTAATATCAATGCAGTTCTTTACCAGTCTTGAAATAAATTTCTTCATCTGAGATCAAGAAAAGACAGGGAACAAATATAAAAAACAAGGGATGCTCCGATCAAAATTTTTGCAGCCGATACCGAATACCAATTCCTTGTCATGGTGATCGGCTGATACCAGCTTTATAACACATAAAGCATATTTTCCCTCCAAGTATGATACTTAAGTGGAGATCTTGCCTTACCTAAGAGATTAAACACGTCTCTTATAACCATTTAGTGTGGACATGTCATGGTCAGAAGCAGCTTAACAGAAAATATTGATAAAACAGATACAATTTGTAGGAAAAATTAAGCAATTTGGAAACATTGCAAAGGATGGAAAGAGAATTCAACATGTCTCAATGAAGTTTGGAAGGCATATTTGATGCATAATAAGTTAAAATGCACACAGTATATTCATTTAAAGCATATACAGTTGAAGCCAGAATTATTGGCCCCCCTGAATTATTAGCCCCCTGTTTATTTTTCCCCCAATTGCTATTTATCGGTGAGAAGATTTTTCAACACATTTCTAAACATATAAGTTTTAATAACTCATTTTTAGTAACTGATTTATTTTATCTTTGCCATGATGACAGTAAACAATATTTGACTAGATATTTTTCAAGACATTTCTATACAGCTTAAAGTCACATTTAAAGGCTTAACTAGGTTAATTAGGTTAACTAGGCAGGTTGGGGTAATTAGGCAAGTCATTGTATAATGATGGTTTGTTCTGTAGACTATCGAAAAAATATAAAGCTTAAAGAGGCTTATAATTTTGACCTTAAAATGGTGTTTAAAAAATTGAAAACTGCTTTCATTCTAGCTGAAATAAAACAAATAAGACTTTCTCCAGAAGAAAAAATATTATCAGACACACTGTGAAAATTTCCTTCCTCAGAATTCCTCCTTAATTCTGGCTTCAATTGTATGTAAACCATACCACTGCCACTAAATGTGACAAGACAAAAATATTAGGATAATATCATTAAATGTCCTAATTCACCAATTTAGGCAGCTTTAATACGATGTGTATTATGAAAAGCGCTGTTCAAATTAATTTGCCTTAAATTCATGAGCATAAACAAAAACAAATATGTACTAAAATAATCATTAGTCAGATCTTATTAAAGATATGATTTGCAATTAGTAAATGCGGATACACCCAACCAGACTAGTATAATTTTATTGTAAATGATTTGTACGTCAGGAGCACTTTTAATAAATCAGGCTTCATGAAACCGCATACGTTCATCAGTAGAGCTGAGGAAACTAAGTGGTCCACAAATTTGATTTATAAAAGAGATCAACACTTTGATTGGCTTTATAAAGTCCCCCGCAGTAATGTATGCTCTTGATTGTGGATGTGAGCCCGATGCAATAGGACAGCTAGCCGTTTAATATTTAATGAACGAGATGGCGGCAGACACTGAATAAATTAAAGCCTTTAATCATCTGGACTATTGATGACACGGTCAACATGGAAAATGAGATTTCTGGGTCCCCTGATAGGTTAGATTAGGCACACACCTAAAGCGATCTTCCATTTGTTACAGATGGAGGAGATGAGGTGCAGCACACCCACAACAACAAAATACAAAGAGACTTTTGTGCAAAAATCAACCGCACCCAAATGCTAAACACACAAAGCCAAAGCTCAAGAAAGCCAAATAAAATCTATCATCCAGACAGAAAGGTTAACTTAATAGAAAATTCAGGCCATTAGCTTTGGATTACATCATAGCTTTAGCGAGCAATAAATGGTATGGGTGCCGGTAACCCGATCCTGGAAGGACATCCTGGTGTACTGTGGCGAACATGAGGTTCATTCCTTGTAGCATTTGGGTTGTGACATATGCTGTGATTTCAAACAAGTGCCCTCACCTACAAACAATTCCTTTCCCCCTCTCAGCCTCGACGTTCACCTCTGTGTTTATTGGTCCGTTAAATAATTCATCACCACAGCTCTTAGAACGTGGGGGAGTGTATCTGCGTGTGGGGGCATGTTGCACTTGATCAGGATGGCGAATCCCTAAGGACAAAGTCTTGTTTGGAATTTCAAGGGGACGTTCATTAGACCAAAACAAGATATTTCCCACCAACTCAAGGACTGCATACAAAGCGTGGGTTAAGCATGATGAAGTCAGATGAACAATTCCTGTAGCCGAGGGCTTGGGTTTAGTACACTGCGTGTGCCAGGAATAATCTGCAGGAGACTCAATGAATGAATATTATGATTCAACCAGGGTACCTGAGTGGAGACGGTGTGGATCAAATGTCAATCACTCCTCGGCACATCCAACTTGCTCAAGGCTATTAGCACAAAAAAAAAAAAAAAAAAAGATTTGGGCTGAATTTCCAACAGCTAACACCTAAGCAAAACCAGCAGATAGCCTACATCAAAAAACTGAACTTTTTACTAAAGATTATCACCACTTACTATATACCCCTTAGCCCTATATTATGAGAAATATACTGTATAGCAAGATGCGCTTGTGTGTTGAAACTTACTTCTACCAAAATCATTTTGTATGTATCAGGGCTAAGACTGGGCGATATGTACAAATTGCAATCTTGATAATTATTTTCCATACTGAAAGATAAATATATTTCGATAAACAGTTGAAGCCAGAATTATTAGCCCCCCTTTGAATTAAATTTTCTTTTTTAATATTTCCCAAATTATGTTCAACAGAGCAAGTACATTTTCACAGTATGTCTGATAATGACAGTATGTCTATTTTTTCTTCTGGAGAAAGTTTTATTTGTTTTATTTCAGCTAGAATAAAAGCACTTTTTAATTTTTTAAAAGCCATTTTTAGGGTGACAATTATTATCCCATTTAAGCTTAATTTTTTTTCGATTGTCTACAGAACAAACCATTGTTATACAATGACTTTCCTAATTACTCTAACCTGCCTAGTTAACCTAATTAACCTAGTTAAGCATTTAAATGTCACTTTAAGCTGTATAGAAGTGTCTTAAAAAAATCAATTAAAATATGATTTACTGTCATCATGGCAAAGATAAAAGAAATCAGGTATTAGAAATAAGTTATTTAAACTATTGTTTAGAAATGTTTTGAAAAATTTCTCTCCGTTAAACAGCATTGGGGGGGGGGGGGGGGGCGGGGGGGGTTATAATTCTGGTTTCAACTGTAAATTGTTAATGCTTCCAGAATTACTCCAGAGTACTCCAACAATGACTGAACTGAAGCCACTTTAAATGGCATCACATATTTTAGGCCGATAAATGTTCTGTGGCAGAAAGTTTGGTACATCTCTAATATCAACACACTTTTTTAGATTCCCATTGTTGCACATTTCTGCTGTGTGATTGGCTCTTAGATCAATATAGAGTCAAAACTCCAGAGCTTTTCATTGTTATTGACATAACTTTTATAAGGATTCAATATAATATCGTTTATCAGCCCAGCCCTAATCAGCGATGCAAGATATATTTTTTTTATTCTTTACATAAACTGTGTAATAGCTTGACACTATCCGTAAATCTACCCCTTAACCCATTATGATTCCATGTAGCTATCTTACAGTATATAACCCAGTACATTCTCGGGTAATTATGCTGTAGATATATGTTAAGTACCCATACAGCGCTTTAAAATAAAGTGCAACCCAACTTGCGGCTTAATATTTAAATTTATACAGTCAGCCAAGCAATATTATTTTAAAATATATTTTTAACCACTACATGTAAATGGCTTCAAAAATCCAGCAATATTAATCCATATATACTGTATGCAAGAAATGAAGAAATGTGACATCAGAGATACATTTTGTGTGTAAACTCTCAATATTAGAGCTCATAAAATACGCATTAGTGAATATGACTCGAAACTAATCAAACAAGATCATCTCCAAAAAGCATAAAATGAAACCCCCAAACTAATTTCTTTTAAATATCTGTTACAGGATATTAGCTTGGAATATTTCCTTCTGGGGGAAAAAAATATAAAGAGACCATTTGTTTTTATTGTCATTACATCTAAAATTTTTATTGGTTTTCCTTTAATAATGCATAGTAAACTAAAAGTCAGTGAACTTGATTTGTTTGGTCAACATAGATTATTAAAGAATCTTATGCACTGTATATAGCAAAACATTTATTAAAATGGAGATTACCATTAAAACAATTGCATTTGCTGCTGAATTAATAAATGCAGAGTCTCTCCAGATCACACAGAGAATATTACTTGAGTGTGCATAATCATTAAAACCCTTCACAGTCATTTAATCTCTAACAAATTCAAAAGTAGCCCACGTGCCAAATGTGTTTATAATCATTATACATACGTGGAATCTGACATCTTTACTCCTTGTCGTTTTCTCATTGCATCAACAGCAAAGCAATATTTATATATTTTCTGCAAATGGCCTTTAAATATTTCATTACCAATGCTATTTGGGGGCCAAATGCACCCTCTTGTATTATGCATGAAGAGTCTATAGAGCAGCTGATGTCCCAGGACAAGCGTAAAATGACAGTGCCACTCCAGCTCACGATACCAGACCATGTTGGGTTTGTGTCACGTCCACGTCACACCAACCAGCCGCCCTTCTGGTAACCGGCTGCAAATCACAGCCTAGAAAACCACATCTGAATCTCTAGGAGAATCATGTGTCTTTGCTGATTCACGCCACTTAGGCATTTGCTAACCGGCTATTTGTGCAAAAACAACAACAAGTTGTTGTGAAAAAGCAGGATTTCACCTCGGCAAAGAGTAGCCCCTGTTTTTACACTTCAAATTCTTCCCAGAGCAGTGACGCACAACAGCAGCTCTTTCTTCTGACACGACTATCAAGAAAGGCTCATGTCAGCTTTCACCTTGCTGATTTTAAGGTGTGAATGACATCTTTATCTGCCTACAGCTAGCAAGTGTCAGCTGTTGCAGTCAATTAACTCAGATCACTGTTTTAAAATGAGATTATCGTTGCATAGATGTTTTATTGGTATATAAAAGCAACTTATAACTTCATGAAATAAAGATGGAGAGGTAAATTTGTGCCCTCTTTCTTAGACCAGGGCACAATCCCAATTCTGTTTTGTACCCCTTCCCCTTCCCCTTAAAGGGACACCCCTACAACACCTGTACGCATCATCATATGTCATCGCAATCTCTTTCTTCATATGAGATCGACAATCGCGACTGCTGTAGTTATACCAGTTGCGTTATTTTTTGGTATTTATCTTGAGGAAATTACTGAAGGCAACAATGTTATCACACATCG
Organism: Danio aesculapii; assembly: GCF_903798145.1. Taxonomy (NCBI): domain Eukaryota; kingdom Metazoa; phylum Chordata; class Actinopteri; order Cypriniformes; family Danionidae; genus Danio; species Danio aesculapii. The sequence continues at coordinate 30,803,289 of NC_079436.1, read as the reverse complement.
ATGTAAACACATGAAAACAAGATTAATGTTATTCCAGACACTGTAAAAAGGTCATTCCCAGCCACTAGATTTTCTGACAAGTATTCGAGTGTCATCAAGTTTCAGATATGAAAGTATGTTGTGGGACTAACACAAGTTATTGTTATGGATTATATATTTTAGCGTTTTTTGAAAAGCATGATGGTAATACACGAACACCGGTATGAATGTATTAAAACATATGCTTGTTTGTTGTTAAAATTACGACAAAAAATACAAATTTCTGCATCTCCTGACTTCAGTGTGCAGCCATGCTGCCGTTGTAGCTGGTGTATTCTGGGAAACTCTGGGACGGTTTTCCCGCTGTTACCAGTTTGTCCAGTTAGCTCGCCATAAGAGGAGAGGAGTTGACCACAATGATAGGTTTAGAGTCCGGTGAAGAACGGTTCCAGAAAGCAGGTAAGACAAAAACAGAATCCAAAAAATAGAATAAACAAATAAACAATAGGGTGAGAATGTGGTAAAATTTGAAAATGTGGTAAAAATCTGACGAGGGTTTTTCGTTTTCTGGATTACTTTTTAATACTGTTGGTTGGGTTTAGGGAAGTGGGGAATGGGTCAATTAATACAATTGGTTGGGTTTAGGGAAGGAGGAAGGTGCGTCAGTTGATCGGTCAGTCGACAGCGGCCTCTGGTGGGTTCACGCAATAACAGCAGGCGCGAATTGCACTCGCACAAGAAATTTGAAATCTCAAAAAGCATACACATCGGCCTCTGGTGGATTTGCAAAAACAAAAACGGCAAAAAAACTTAGCTCCTGGATGTATTTGCCGCTCTCCAGAAATGTATATAGAGGTACGTTTTCAGAATGAGCCTGGGATGAGTTTAGCCCACAGTCCAAAGACATGCAGCATAAGTGAATTGGATAAACTAAATTTTCTGTAGTGTGCGACTGAGAGTGTGTGGGTGTTTTCCAGCAATTAGGTAGGAAAGGGTTTTGTGTTAAACAATTGCTAGTTCATTCCACTCTGGAGACTCCCGACAATGCAGGGAATATTTTCCCGATCTCACATCCACAGACATAACCCTAATCAATTTTAAACCAGCTCTCTTTAACCAGCTCCAGATTCAATTAAACAGCAGATTTGCGATTTGTTTAATGACAGGTTGTTTTTCAGTTCTCTTTTTTAGCAGTATCATTTTAATAAACAAGATCGATACAGAGTGTTGTGACAGCATTTGTGTTGCTACACCCTTGCTTCAGATGCGTCAGCTCCTCTGTGTGGAATCTGGGATCCTCTAACATCTAGAGGCCCCGCAGCGTCTCTTTCTGTCCTCACAACTCTGAGTGCAGCTGCGCTCTGCCATGATCATAGTTTTAGGCACTTATTATCTCACTCCCTCCCTCCCTCCCTCACTTTCAAAAACACAACTTCTATGTAATGGAAAGAAAATGAGTCATTGGGTAGTACAATGCGACGTAAACATGGAAGGCAAAGGTTTCTTCAAAATTAAACTCCCACTTCAACAGAATCAAAAAAGCCCACCGAATGCCATTGAGCATCCCTGTAACAAGTTGCAATTGCAAATGGCTTCTGTCGACTACTTAGACACAGTGAGAAAAGGAATCAAAAGTGTGTGTCTGCATCTCTCACCAAAGGTGTTAAGGGATCACAGAGCCATTGACACTTTGTACTGACACCAGAAAAAGATAGCTGTGGAGGGAGGAAAGAGCTCTGAGCCAAAAGCACACATGTAATTTTAATGAACGCAAGAAAAATGCACACCAGAGCTGAAATAGCTCCTTTAACCATTACAAAAGTTCTGAGGCTGGTGAAAGAACCAGCGGAAAAAAAACACAGACAGACCTTAATGGCCATTATATCATCAACAGCAGGTGTTTGCACATACAATATCAGGGGAATTTCACACATAAAATCTGTGGTGAGAGCATTCAACAGCATTACCCATTCTCACTTTTAAGTAATTCATCCTTGGCGGTACTTCAGGAAATGAGTCTTTTAATATATTTCTAATGGTTCACTTAAAGGCTACTGTATGTATATCTGATGGCTTTTAAAGAAACGCACATTTGGCATTAATCTTATAGAGAATGAGATAACTTCAAGTATTTTTCTCGAAATAAATTTTAAACATCTAATATTTTCTTTTATAACAACCTCGATGCATTGAATGAGTTTCAAAAATGTGTTTCAAAAAATATTTAAAACCATATCATTTTTTTCGAGAAATATAATTTAGGATTTTAGTTATTTTAATTTTAATGGACTTTAGTTTGGTACTCCTAATTGGTACTCCTGTTTCCTCTGTTGCCATGGTTACTCATTATGCCTCACACCTATTTTGTTCTCCTCTTGCTGTTTAAATTAGGGCTACATGATATTGGGGAAAAAAGTGACATTGCAATATTTTGATTTACTGTGATACACAAGGCTTTACTTTAACACTCGTCAACCCGCCAAACACAGGTAGATTTCAGCTTTTGCGGGTTAGACAGTCACTCCCATTAGCTAGTTTAGCTGGTTGGAAATAATTTTTAAATTGTACTTTTCTTAAAGGCAGAGTTCGACAATAAGGATGACCCAATATGTGGGCAAATGTGATCTTAGAATAGAGAAGCAGCACGACTGACAAAAATAATTGTGTTCTCACGAGCAGAAGAAAGCAGGTGAACGCCGAATGAGAGGATGATCACTTGCGCTAACAGCTGATGTGATGCGCACGACTGTTTAAAACACGTGTGTGCTCCCGTTTCCTTTGGAGAAGCAACCGTGTCTGGAAACGCAACTGTGATCGGTTCTCTTTCAAATAGACTAGACAAAAAGTGATGCTTTTACTTTTAACAGATTATTAATTGTCCTAACATTAACTGTGTGCATGTGATCATCCTTTCATTATCACACACGGTCTGTTTTTCACCTGCTTTCATTTGCTTATGGTTTTATTTGCTTTTATTTTTGTTATCTGGTCAACTATAATCCCAACTTACCATTGCAAATTCTGTGATGTGGCTATTGCAAATTCACACATGGCAATATAGATGCTGAAATGATATATTGTGCAGCCCTAGTGTATATATTACCCTCAGTTTGTTCAGCTTTTTACATTGATTTTGCATGTCTTCACATGTCACATGTCTCTTGTGCTTTGTTTCATGGCTGTTTATTATTTCAGAAATGTTCAGTTCTAGCGAGTCATACCACATCAAATTACACGTTGATCTAATCTGACCATTAAAAAGATCATTCTGAGATAATTTGAACAGATTTATTGATCATAACAGACTGTGCATTATACATAGAAATTATATAATTGTATATTTTTCTTTCTTTTTAATTTATTTATTTGTGTGTGTGTGTGTGTGTCTGCGTGTGTGTGTGTGTGTGTGTGTGTGTGTGCGTGTGTGTGTGTGCGCGTGTGTGTGCGGACGCATTTAAGCATACTGGTTGCACATGACAAAGGTTTTTTCAGATATTATTCATCCATTCATTTTCTTTTCCGCCACAGTGGAATGAACCGCCGACTTATCCAGCATAAGTTTTACGCAGTGGATGCCCTTCCAGTCGCATCCCAGCACTGGGAAACATCCATACACACACACACACACACACACACACACTACGGACAATTTAGTCTACCCAATTCACCTATACCACGTCTTTGGACTTGTGGAGGAAACCGGAGCACCCGGAGGAAAACCACGCGAACATGGGGAGAACATGCAAAATCCACACAGAAATGCCAACTGACCCAGCCAAGGCTCGAACCAGTGACCTTCTTGCTGTGAGGCGAATGTGCTACCAACTGCACCACCGTGCAGCCCTTTTCAGGTATTAAGTATATTCTTTTTCTAAAAACGAATAGTAAAATACTATGCTAAATTACATAGTTGTAATATGAATAGAACGCTGAAAACTGAAATGTGTGTCCAAATGAAGGTTTATTAGCAAGAATGAGAATGGTCAGGCAAGCAATGGTGAACAGGGTCAAACAGGTACATGCAGGCAAATCCAGAGTTGTGGTCATAAACAGGCGGATGGTCAAAAGGCAGGCAGCAGAGAGGAAAAACGGTAAAACAAACAAACAAAAGCGAGGGTCAAATCCGGCAAGGCAAGAAAAATGTGTCGTAATGTTCACAATGCAGCTAAACAAGACTCAGCACTGATGTGTGTGTGTGTGCTGTTTTTAAAGTCCATGTAATCAGTTCACAACAATCCTCTAGCTGGTGTGTGAGCGTGTAATCAAAGTGAAATGCATGATGGAATTTGTAGTTCATGTAATGGCAGATTTGTAGTCCATTAGTAATCATAACAATAATGTTTACTTTTTAACAGTAACAAATATTAATATGAAATGCTACTGTAAATTGGTTAATTGTTTAATTTGTTTCAACAGTATAAAAAAAACTGTAACAGGTCTAACAACTGAATACACAGAATTCCCTGTAACATAATAGATTTTGATTTTCATTGAAATAATTGTTTCATTTAGTTTACTGTTTTCCACATTACTATAAACTGAGTGAGAAGCAGCCACTTTGCTGCTGCTCATACCTCTTTCAAAATTCAGCTAATTTGAATTTAAAGTGACAGTCACCAAAATGGCAAAAAAAGGAATTTTAAACTATTATCAAACATATTTGTGGTGTTATGAGCTGAAACTTAATCACTCTAGGACATCTGAGAATTATTCTACATCTTGTAAAAAGGTCCATAATAGGTTCCCTTTATTGCTTACAGCTATGTTGTATGTTGTTAAATTAAAGTCAATTACATTACTTCAGTGTCATGTTAAAATAATGATATTTAGTATTTTAGTATGACACTGTCCATGTTCTGTATATTTCCTTTATATCTTAGTTTATGAAAAATGCTAACATAATGCTAAAAGTTTATGCTTCTTGTGGTGAGCTGTAATTAATTGTGTGGGTTTCTGTGTATTTAAAATGGTTGTTAACATAAACAAAACCCATTTTAGTACTTTAGTTTTTTTACAGATTATGTACACCCCCCCCATAAATAAATAAACAAATAAATAAATAAATTATATATATATATATATATATATATATATATATATATATATATATATATATATATATATATATATATATATATATATATATATAAATTATACATATAAAATTACAAACATGCTCATCATGAAAGTTATTTCACATATAAGTTGTATTTTAATGTACTTTTAAAAATAATCAAATGAAATGAAAGGTAAATAAACGCTATGTCATGTCATTAACCCACATTTAAGGGTAGATCGAAACTGACGACTCGCATTCAGTCTGACACGACAGCTCTCGACTGACTGTCTACAGGTGATCATTACCCTGTAATGACACAAGTCAAAAGGCCACATTAAAAGATAATGGCCGCGGCACACACAGTCGCTGATAATATCAGTGCTTTGATGGTCGGGTTACGAAGAGATGAGAGGCGAATGGAGCGGCAGCTCTAAAAAATGTATGAGTGCATGTAGAAGATGAAGCACTTACTAAAGAAAGCCTTTCAAGTAAAATATGACACCTGCCCCTGTTGTCATCCCTAAAGACTGTGAAATATTGCAGTTTCCAGATGCATCACACCCTGCGGACTCTTCCTTTGTGGTGCCCAGAGACGATCTGTCTATAGCTGTGGCAGAGGTTAGCCGCTCAAATGAGTGGTACAGCCTCAAAGTGTGTACTTTTGACAGGTTTGACATAACATACTGCAGCAATAAAGGTCACTAACACATAGTGTTGCATTGATTTCATGTAATGTCACACAGCTACAATGTCTGTATCATTCTGAGCTCGCTAGATGGGATCAATTTAGCCCACAAAATTCTCCAACTGACGGCAAGACGCAAATATCAAAAGTAGTCCAATTTTGTAAGCACAAAAGGCATCTGTATCAATAACTCAGGGGCTCTGTGTGTGGACACTTCCAGAGCTTTATAACGTCATGTCTGGCTCAGATCCACCTCTCACCTCATGACTAATCTAACGGGAATCCTTCGCCGAGAGTTTGCATGTGACATTTTACATCAGAGAAAAGCGAACACCCCTCAACTCCACCTCCACCCCAACTCTCTCTCGTTCTGTCTTTCTCTCACGCCCACTCGTCCCCACACCAAAATCACGACTCGTAATATTTGGAGTAAAGCTAGACTTAAGCAAGAGAATCTGATGTGTTTTGAAGTTTTAAAAAAGGGTTCAGGATGTTCAACACTGACTGAGTTCAAACGGACCTGTTGCGTTCCCAAAAAAAAGGAACAACAACAACCTCTTCTTCTTTCATCTATTATTCATCTGCTGCGATTTCACATAATCTAAGCATGAGGGATCAATTTGAGCCAAGTTTAGTTACTTGTTTGCCTTGTACCCCACCAATTATGAGATTCACTTTACTAAGAACTATAATTCACTTCAACCATCATTACGCAGAGGAAATATTCTACAAAGAACCATGGGCCAGATTTACTAAACAGGGCAAATTAGCCTGACCCAGAAATATCACTGGAATGGAAAATTCTGTGGTCTCTTATGACAAAGTGCAAATGAAAGAAAACCTATGCAGGAGCTCATTTTCTAAATGAGCAATGAAATTTACTAAGAGCTGAGCAAACTACAGTTGGGTCGCAAACAAACAGAGATATATTAATATGTTCAGATATCACTGCGAAACATCAGTGTTCATATCCAACCTAAATTTATTCAAGTACTTCCCTGATTATTTGACTTTTTGCAATATAGAAATAACAATAAAGTGTGATTAAAGGGTTGTTACAATGGCTTCTCTGAATCATTCATTTATTTTCTTTTCAGCTTAGTGCATTCATTAATCAGTGGTCGCCACAGCAGAATGAACCACCAACTTATCAAGCATTTACGCAGCGGATATCTTTCAGCCGCAACCCAACCCTGGGAAACACCCATTCACTCTTGCATTCACACACATACTCTATGACCAATTTAGCTTATTCAATTCACCTATACCACATTTCTTTGGACTGTGGGGAAACCGGATCACCTGAAGGAAACCCACACTAACACAGGGAGAACATGCAAATTCCACACAGAAATACCAACTGACCCAGCTAAGGCTCGAACCAGCGACCTTCTTGCTGTAAGGCGATTGTGCTACCCACTGTGCCACCGTGACGCCCTTCTCTGAATCAAAATTAGTTTACAGAAATTCTACTGGTCAAAGGTTTAACTGACAAACTGAATCTTAGTCTTTTATTTAACAATCCAATTGCATGGGTGTTTGAATAAAGATCACAATCTTTTAAGGATTTATTGTGCATGCAGCACGAAAGAGAAAACATTCTGGGATGACTTTGATTATTTGCCTGTTTCGCAAGACAGCTGTGTGTGTAATACATAAATCCGTTGATTTAACATTTTGTCACAGCAAACTGCTAATCAAAAAAGATAGCCAAGGAAAAACTGTTTTTTGAAAACAGCAGAGATACTATTAAACTTTTGGAAAATTAATTTGAGCTAGAAGCTGCTTTTAGTCAATCTAGGCTCATTCTGAAAACGTACCGCTTATATACTTTTCTGTAGAGTGCAAAATACACTCCAGGAGCTACGTTTTTTTTGCAGTTTTTGTTTTCGCGAATCCACCAAAGGCCGCTGTGCGCGCTTTTTCAGATCTCAAATTTGTCTCACGAGTGCCATTCCTGATTCTGGTCAGAATCCTGGCCGCAGCGTTCTGAATGAGCTGCAACTGTCTGACTGTCTTTTTGGGAAGGCCCGTGAGGAGGCCGTTACAGTAATCCACCCTGCTGCTGATAAAAGCATGAACAAGTTTCTCTAAGTCTTCACTGGAAACAAAGCATCTGATTCTTGCAATGATTTTGAGATGATAGTATGCTGATTTAGTGACTGCTTTGGAATCAGATCTGAGTTTCAGTAGTCATGTCAGAGTCACACCAAGATTCTTGACCTTATTTTTTGTTGTTTGACCTTTAGTGCAAAGGTACGCATTCACCTTGAGAACCTCATCTCTGTTACCAAACGCAATGACTTTAGTTTTATCTTTGTTTAACTGAAGAAAGTTTTGGCACATCCAGTTGTTAATTTCATCAATGCACTGGCAGAGGGTGTCAATGGGGCTGTAGTCACTAGGCAGAAGGGCTAAGTAGATCCGAGTGTCATCGTTATAGCTGTGGTAGGAGAGTTGGTTCTCTCATTATTTGGCTCAGAGGAAGCATATGAAGGTTGAACAGGAGAGGTGCCAGAATCGAACCTTGTGGGATTCAACATGTCATGGGTGTCCACCTCGACCTATGGTCACCTATACTGACATAGTAACCTCTCCTTTCAAGGTAAGATCTGAATCATTTGAGGACCGTCCCAGACAGCCCAATCCAGTTTTCCAGCCTATCCAGAAGTATGCTGTGATCGACATTGTCAAATGCAGCACTGAGATCGAGCAGTACCAGCACGGTTAGCTTACCTGAATCTGTATTTAGGTGTACAGTATATCATTGATTATCTTTATAAGGGCGCTCTCTGTACTGTGATGTGGTCTGAAACCAGATTGAAATTTGTCTAAACACCCCTTAAAGTTTAAGAACTTGTTAACCTGGTTGAAAACTTTTTCAATGATTTTACCAATGAAAGGGAGATTTGAGATGGGCCTGTAATTGCTCAATAGGGTGTTATCCAGGTTGCTCTTTTTCAAGAGGGGTTTAACAACTGCAGTTATAAGTGAGTTAGGAAAAATCCCTGAGAGAAGTGAAGAATGATGTGGGGAGCGTTCCAAGACTGCAGGTTGATGTTTTTATAATTTGCATAAATTTTTCATAAATCTCTTCTCAGATTTTACCATTAATTGCCATGAAGTCAGACTATAATGTTAATAATGTCTGATTTCTTAAGTTGTGGTTGAGCTTGTCTGACTTCAACACAACTTGGCTGATTGGATGAGCTGATTGCCTTTTTGATATTATTGATCTTGTCAGTAAAGAAATGAGCAAACTCCTTACAATTGCTTTCAGAAAGTAGTTCACTGGGAATCCTACTGGGGTGGTGGGGGGGGGGGGGGGGTTTGTGAGTCTCTCTACTGTTGCAAAGAGAGTGCGAGAATTATTTAAGTGGCTGTTTATAAGGCTTGAAAAGAAAGTCTGCCTAGCAGTGTTTAGTTCCATATTAAAAGCATAAAGAATGTCTTTATAGATATTGTAATGGACTACTAGTTTTGTCTTTCTCCACATACGCTCAGTTTTTCTGCATTGTCTTTTCATCATTTGTTCTTTTGGTGACCTTGTCCAAGATCCCTTTTGCCCGCCAGTCATCTTCTTGACTTTAACAGGAGCAATGTCATCTATGACATTCTTAACTTTAGAGTTAAACAAATTAAGGAGAGAATCAACAGTCTGCAGATATACTTGGTGCTAGCGAAATGGCCTTCATAAACTGCTCACTAGTGTTCTCATTTATGCATCTCTTTCTGACAGAGACAGATCTGTCTTTAATAACTGGAGTGATCAATATATCAAAGAAAATACAGAAATTATCAGATGTGCAATATCCTTAACAACAGTCGATGAAATGTGTAAACCTGTAGTTATAAGTAGATCAAGAGTGTGTCCACGATTGTGTGTGGGTCCTTGAACATGCTGAGTCAGATCAAAAGTGTTAAAAACAGTCATCAGTTTTTTTACAGCATTGATTTCTGGATTATCAATGTGATTATCAATATCAATGTAAAGACAAAATGCAGCCATACATACTTCTGGCTACATAATTCACGATCTCCAGAAATGTATATAGGGCTACGTTTTCAGAATGAGCCTATGTTGCTTGTAGTTCACTACCCTAATTGAATTCATCCAGTTCATTGACTGTTTCGAAACACATTAAGCATAATTAAACAGCTTTTTTATTTGTTTAAATCACATCCACTCACGTTTTTTTTCTATAATATGACATTTCAAAAATCAATAGAGAAGCATGCTCTTGTTAAGATTTGAAATCATCCATGTAGTCCAGACACGCAGCCCAGACAGAATCCTACAATGCACAAATCACTCCTCATGTTAACACAAGCCGGATGATAAAGCTGTCGAACAGATTGAAATTACTCTGAGCCAAGCGATGAGAACCACATTCAGAGCCGACAAACTGCTCACCTCATGCTGAGCAAGTACAGCACCTGGGACTGCCGAAAGAGAAATTCACAAAGCAACATATTGACATGTTTTTTCCCCCCATTTATTTTTCATCCTGCCATTATTTACAAGAACGCACATTCTCTAAATGTTAGAGCAATTTATGGCAATATTTTGAAAAATCTAAAAACTGTTATTACGCCATCCCCCAGAATTACATCTAATGAACAGTTTGTGCAAATCAAGCAGCACCAACTAATTGACAGCTCTCTCCAAGACATCCTTCCGAAAAACAAGGCAGCAACAGCTTGATATCAACTAGAAGGATCTGGGGTGTAGACAACCGCGCAGGTGCAACCATATGACCATTAACTTCGGGCAAAGGGGCTATAAATGTGCTTTAGACAAAATGACTCCATTAATCTTTCTCTTTTCTCTTTCTGGGGAGGTCTTGACAAGAAGTGTAGGCATGAAACCTGTTGTCAGTACATTTGCCCTTGGAGAGTATCTTTGTTTCTGGTAGCAATAACCTGTTTCCACGGAAACCGCACAACACAAGCCGGGTGATGGAACAGGATTGGTGTGACGGTTATTATTCCTGTGGAACATTCCAGAGCGCACACATTTATCAAAGCATTACACCTATGCATGGCCATAATGCCTCGGCTTGTTAGACTCATCTAATAAACAGTGCAAGAAAGCTGCTCAATATTAGAATCGAGATGCAATATTGAAAACACTCGTCAAGTGTCATATTGCAATACCTTTGGTTATTCATGTATCACTTCCTAATAAAATATTATTGGAGGGAATGTGAATCGGGATATGTAATAGAACTTGACGAATTTGATTATCAGCAACACTGATTACTTCGGTTACGGATGCTTTTTTAAGCTATATTACATTTTTTATTTCAAACTTTAAATGCAAAAACCTCATTATATGAAGACACTCTTCCTAAAGTATTCAAATGTATAAGCATGTTTGTATATGTAGAACATTCTCTGTTAGAAAACATTAATAATGGGACAGCCGGATGGCCATAGCAGTTATTCTAATCATTCACATAAAATGATACCGAATTAAGATTTTTTTACATCATTTTTACATTTGAAACTTCCATTAAGATTTTAGATTTAAACTTAGCATGTACATATTTTTAAGTCCTTATTCTTAAAACACAATCTTTTATGTAATTGTTTTGACAACATTTTTAATAAAAATTTTGTTTTATTTGTATTTATTTATTTATTTAATTTTTGTGCACATGTATTTTAGGTTGTTGTTCTTTATTGTATTATAAACAATAAAGTTTATTGTAAAAAAAATCCTTTGTGATCAATCTGATCTTATTTTATATTCTAATATTGTGCACAAGTTACTAGACCACCCCCACGGTGTGTACGTCTAGCAAGGAGAGCAAAGTGTTAAGTAACACTTTACTTGAAGCTGATGTTCCTAAGACTGTCATGACACCTTTATTATGATGAAAGTCTTATATGAAGGATATTTTATGCATTCTTATGACAATTGTCATTAAGGCCCAATCCCAATTCTATTTTGTACCCGTACCCCTTTCACCTTAAAACCGTGTGAAGGGGAAGGACTTCAAAATTTACGCCTAAAAAATGGGACAGCACTACCGCACCTGCACATGTCATCATATGTCATCGCGATCTCATGCTTCATATGAGATCAGATGATGGCGACTGCTGTAGTTATTCCAGTTGTGTTATTTTTTGGTATTTATCTTCAAGAAATCACTAAAGGCATATATTATGTTATCATAACAATCTAATGTGGCAATAAGATTGTAACTGTACTGTGCATTTACAGAGTGGCCATATTCATCAATGTAAACACACATAAAACAACATTAACATTATGGCAGACACTGTAAAAAGCTCATTCCCAGACACTAGACTTTTCTGACAGGGTATTTGAGTTGTAGGACTGCTTTACAAGAGTTATTACTATGGATTATAGATAACGAAATTTAGCGGTTTTTATTTTAGCTTTTTTTTTAAAGCACAACGGTAAAACACAAACGCAATTATGAATATATTAAAACATGTGCTTGTTTGTTAAAAAAATACTAATTTGTGGATCTCCTTACTTTCTGGGAAATTTTCTTACCCCTTGGTTTCGAGTGTGGTCCTGAAAAATCTCCATTCGAAGGGCTATCTACCCCTTCCCTTAAGCCCTACACCTTCAAGATAAAGAGAATTGGGACAGGTAAGGGGAAAGGCTATGGGGTAGAATTGGGATTGGGCCTAAGTGTCATTTACTCAGTAATTCATGATATTCATATTGTGTTCATTTAAATGCAAAGATGACATTGTTTGAGATGCGTACTTTGTCTTTTTTATGAAAGCTTGACATTACCAAGACAAGATAACTTGTCATAAATCTGTCATAAACATGATTGGCTGTTATACTGACCAATTTGCTAAACTGTTTTGCAGATATGACATTAGCAATGTCACACAAGTGGTGAAGTGATAATGGCAATAAATGAAAAAGTTTAGGACTAAAATAATTTCTGTTTACTGCTGTAAATAATATGACATAAATGGACTGTTTTGTTGTTCTAAATTCTATTAATTTGCATGATTATGTGGGTTTATGTTCAATTTCAGCAAAACTGTACTATTGAAAACAGGGCTTTAAAACTCTTAAACTAAATTTTTTTTTTTTTAAAGAACAGTAAAGAACTGTGTATATGAAATGACAGATTGTATTGAAATGTTAGCTTGCCTATTTGGCCATTTTCACAATCTACAATCTTTACAGTAAGATTATATACCACATTAGGACGAACTAATACTTCTAACTACAAGGCATGAGTTGTAATTCAAACCACACGCATTTGCAAAGTTTCATTGGAATGATGGATTCAGGAAACATCACATCACTGCAACATTTGTTGGTAACAACAGAAGTTTAATCTTGGTTGGCTAGCAATGGTTTAACGCACCCTTGACATATTAGAGATATTATATAATCAACTTGTTGGATGCAGGAGAAATGTGCAAGAAAAAAGATCTGAGTGTTTCTGAAAACCCAAGTCTCATGGGTTGCTTTCAATTTACCAGTAGTGCGAGAATGGACAAACTACAAACCACCAGTATTTTGGCTCATCAATGCATGAGGTGAACAAATGGCTATCTTTTCTAGTCTGAACCAAAAGAAGGCATAAGTAACACAAATTTTAACAATGAATATATCACTTAACACAGTCTGCTGCAGATCCACAACCCAACAAAGTGCAATTAAGCAGCTGTGGCCTAAGAATTGGACTTCCAAAAGTCAGGAAAGGATTGTACATCAGGGAAGTGAATAACCAGTACTCTCTTCAAACTTCAATACCACAGCTGAGGTACAGTTCAATTCAATTCACCTTTATTTGTATAGCGCTTATACAATGTAGATTGTGTCAAAGCAGCTTCACATAAAGGGTCATAGTAAATAGGAACAGTGTAGTTCAGTTTGTAGTGTTTAAGTTCAGTTCAGTTTAGCTCAGTTCAGTGTGGTTTGATAATCACTACTGAGAGTCCAAATACTGAAGAGTAAATCCAACGATGCGCAGCTCTATAGATCCCGAACCATGCAAGCTGGTGGCGACAGCGGAGAGGGAAAAAAAAAAAGAAAAACTTCACTAAATGCAGTTGAATGTACAACTGCATTCAAATGTACAGCATTCAAATGTACAGTTGAATTCAGAATTATTAGCACCCTTTTATTTTTTTTTATTTTTTAAATATTTCCCAAATTATGTTTAACAAAGAAAGGAATTTTCACAGTATGTGTGATAATATTTTTCTTCTGGAGAAAGTGTTATTTGTTTTATTTCAGATAGGATAAAAGCAGTTTTTAATTTTTTAAAAAACACTTTAAGATCAAAATTATTAACCCTGTTAATCTTTTTTTTTTTTTGATTGTCTACAGAACAAACCACTAATATACGTTCACTGGTCTAATTACCCTAACCTTCCGAGTTAACTTAATTTACCTAGTTAAGCCTTTAAATGTCACTTTAAGCTGTGTAGAAGTGTCTTGAAAAATATCTAGTCAAATATTATTTACTGTCATCATGGCAAAGATAAAATAAATCAGTTATTAGAAATGAGTTATTATAACTATTATGTTTTGGATTGTGTTGAAAAAAATCTTCTCTCCATTGAACAAAAATTGGAGAAAAAAAATAAACAGGGGCTAATAATTCAGGGGGCTAATAATTCTGACTTCAACTGTAAGTTCCTTGAGCAAGGCACCAAACCGCCAACTGCTCCACTGGTGCAGCACTGCTCACTGCTTCTGGTATGTGTTTATGGTATGTGTGTAAGCTGCTTTAGGTAAAATTGTCTGCTATTTTTTATTCTTTTTAATTGAATGTATTTCTGTTTCAACATAAAAAGCCCCATGGGAGCATCTGAAACAGACCTTAGACCAGTGGAAGAGTGCTGTCTAGTCCTATAAGTTTACATCTGGGCATCAAATGTGCGTAGTACATCTGGGAAAGTAATGGCACCAGGGTACATTGTCAGACGATGGAGGGAGTGTGATGCTGTGGCTCATTTACTGCTGGGAAATCCTGCATCTACCCTTTCATGGGGAAAGGAATTTGATATATGCTACTAAGCAGGTACACACCCTGAGGAAAACGGTATTCACAAATTACCTAGATTTCAGTCCAATTGAGCATCTGTGGGATGTGCTGGACCAACGGCTCCACCTCACAACCTGCAGGACTTGAAGGATTGCTGCCAATGTCTCAGTGCCAAATATCATAGGACACCTTCAGAGGTCTAGTAAAGTCCATGCATTGGCAGATCCATGCTTTGGCAGCAAATTGAGGACCAGCAGCATGTTAAGCAGGTGCATGTAATGTTTTGGCTAATCAGTGTATGCTTCATTAATGCACATGTGACAATAGATAGTTCGAGCACATTCAGACTTAAGCATATGAAGAATATTAGTGCAATAAACAACTCTGGAGTTAGGATTCACAAACTGTATATTTGTGGTTCAATTCATAGTTGAACAGATGGAGAAGTTGCCTGGAAACTCTCTCTCTCCCCCTCCTCCCCCCATTTTTTTATCTTGAGAGTAATTAAAAGACAGACAATAATGTTTCTCTTTATGTTGGTCCAGACTGTTCACCTTGCAGTACGGGCCTGCTGTCACTGAGGAGCAGAGGGAGATGACGTTGGAGCTGGGGTATTGTGACTCACTCCTCTGAAGCTTGGAGCCAGAGCTCAGGGCCATTGGCAGCATTGTGCCAGTGAAAGAAGTCATTGAAATATACAGAGAATATGCGTGCATCTGCCTGACTTGGCATGAAGGCTGTTTGTCTGAAAGGCACACGCGTACCAAAGTCGTTCCCACGGCTGATCCTGCACATACGCTAATAACGGATATTAAATCCACACCTCTGTGATGAAATTTTATGTGCTTATACCCGTTATAGCTAACACAATCCCTGAAGGAACCTTATTTCATTATGTAATGCACAAAAACATGAGCCATTTCATATGGCAAAAAGAGCTGACCCGATCATTTACAACACAGCATATATACACTCAACAATTATGTTTGCTGTTTGTTCAAAGTACTTCATTAAAATCAGTTGAAATACATTAAAATGAGTTGAAATTACACAATTTATGACAACTTTTTTGGGACAACGTAATTGTTTTATGTTCAATCCACTTAAATTTGGAAAAACTTATGGGTTGACATGGCACGAAGGCTCAGTGGTTAGTGCTGTCGCCTCACAGCAAGAAGGTTGCTGGTTTGAGTCCCAGCTTGGCCAGTTGGTATTTCTGTGTGGAATTTGCATTTTTTTCCTGTTCGCGTGTGTTTCCTCCGGGTGCTCCGGTTTCCCCACAGTCCAAAGACATGCGCTATAGGTGAATTGAATAAACTAAATTCACTAAAATGTGTGTGAATGAGTGTGTATGGATGTTTCCCAGCACTGAGTTGCAGCTGGAAGGGCATCCGCTGTGTAAAACATATGCTGGATAAGTTGGTGGTTCATTCTGATTTATACTTCTGCATCAAGCGCACGCGTATGCTCCGGCGCAGCCTGCATGTGGATGCAATCCCCTCGTCGTGGACGTGGCCGATGCGGACACGCACCTCTCAACAAATGTAACTAGATGTCACAACAACACATAGCGCAAGCTCTGTGATTGGTTGGCTTGGTAGCGTTGACGAGTGTGGGCGGGACTGAGAGTTGCACGAATCCATTGGAGCCAGTGTTTACAAGTGTTGAGTCCAGTCAAAGAGGTCTGGATGGAAACTTTTGCTTTGTGTTTACCTTATGATTAAAGTTGTTGCACGTCCCCCGGTTCCTGTCTCAACTGAGGGAGTTTGAGCTACTTCTACAATAAGGTAGCATTCAGAAAAAACAAAACACCAGCGAAGAAACTCAACACAGAAGAACATAAAAACCTACGGCCAGCTAGTGTTTCGGAAGTGTTATTGCAGAGCAACACAAACACCACGTAGAAATGCATGGCAACATGCAAGGCATGGGCCATGGGTCACGCCGATCCCTCGACGCAGAAGTATAAACCAGGCTTAAGCCAAAGGAAAATGAATCAATAACGAGTTGACTTAATTCCTTCATGTTGTCTCAACACAAATTGATGGGTGTGGAACCCAGCATTTTTAGTGTAGTGTATGGTTTAAGAGATTTTGCCTTCATGAAATCTCAAGTTGAACAATTTATGGTTAAAGAAAATGGTTAAAAACATTTGAAAAAATTGTAAAATTGTAAAAATTGTAAAATAGTGAAAATATTGTGAAAACTGATGAATAGAAAGCCAGACAAACAGATTAATTAATTAAGCTCCCCAAGAAGAGCAAATAAATATACACGATTCTCAAATAAGTAAACAAACCAACAGACAAACAGATGGGCAGACAGGTAGACAAAGTAAATCATTAAAATGCTAAATTCTTAAATACTTGTAATTACATGAATAAAAATACTTAATAAATATAAAAATTTATTCTGGACACTTGCCTGACAAGATTTGTGGCACCTCAACAGAGGTTTGATCCATTGTTTCCACTGAGCTAAATAATAATTAGTCTGTTGTGTGAGCATTGAGTGATGTATGGGGAACAATTACTTTTGATGTGGGGTGGCACACACATTGTTAGAGAAAGAGCTGTGTGCAGTCAGCTATTTTAATTAGTACTAAAGCAGGAGTTTCTTTTGCCCTCGACAGCCATAATGTCAGTGACCCCATTATCAAGCACCTCTATGTACAAACACTGTTTGAGTTAAGTTGCAAAACAAAATATCCCTCAAAAGAGAATATTCTTGAACACAGCCTTGGGCTATAAAATGAAATGAATTAAAACGCCATTATTAGCCTCCAATGTTTCTACAAAAGTCAGTTCTTTTACTTCTTTAATTTAAAGGCATGATTAAAGTTGCAACAATTGCAAAATAATAAAATCTCAAACTATTTTTTATATATGAAGGTGTATGAATGTCTGTATATAGTATATATAGTATGTATGCATACATTTTCCAACCTTTCAACTGTTTTTGTCTAATAAATTGAATTCTGATACTCTAGCGACTCCCATGTTTCCCCATCTATATAGAATTATGTAAATTTATTCTAAATATATTCTCAGCTTCCTCCACATTTTTATTAAACCTCACAGACTAATCCCTTTCACTATGCCTTCTAGTTGTCTTTTTTCTCGTTTTCATTTCACTGAGGGTCATGAATTTTACACTCAATTGTAACTGACCTCGTCCATGTTTGTGCTTTGGGACACACAAGGCGTGTATAAAGTCAAGGTGAACTTCCGTCTCTGAAGAATTGTATGGGTTCTTTTTTCTCTGTTCTTTGGTTCTTTCATGTCTGACTGCTTCTTATTGTGCTGGAGTCTTGTTGATGGTTAAAGTCAGGTTTTGTTACATTTTAAACACTACAGTAGGCGGGAATCTTTCTTGTTCAGCTTTCTCTGACATTATAAACAGACCTTGCTTTTTATTTCTACTTGGAGATTATCTGATGTTCTACTGCAATATGTATGACGACTGCAGGCATGGAGTGGAACTGAACAGCTGGCCCATCACCACCAACAACACACATACATAAACACATACGCACAAGCACATAAATACATAAATATATGACAATCCATGGAGAACTACAGGTTGCTCAATATCTTGTATTAAACTGAATTTGCTTTGGCTTTAGTAACAGTACAGAATTTGTAAAGAATTATGAAAGGATCTGCAGGAGTTTTGAAATCAAATGTAAGATCTCTTTTGACTCTGAAAGTGCCAGTAGCTGTTGTATTTTGAGACTTAGTAATCAGGATTTCTGTAGGTTTCTTTAAATCAAATTTAAGACCCTTTTAAGACCATTATGAATGAAATTTTATATACAGGGCTAACTTATACAAGGCTAAACACTAAGGATTTTTTTCTAATGGCCCGGTTACTTCTGTAAATAGTTTTGGCATTGATGGAAGATCATGTAAAGGGATGTGTTGCTTTAGTTTTCTTTCCCTGATTGGGGAATTTAATTAGGAAAATTTGCTGTAAAAATGTATAACAGCTGTTGTGAATTGTTTATCTTTGGAATAAAAAGAGAAGTTTTGAGATGGATTATTGGTGATTGGGTGTTGGCCAGATTGGGTAGCTTTACTTGGACAGGGAAAGTAAGACCTGATTAAAATGAATTAGCACCTACAATATTTCAGTAAATTTAAGACTTTTTAAGGTCCGACATTTTGCTTTTGAAGTTTAAGACATTTTAAGAAATTTTAAAGGGCACCTATGTTACCCCTTTTTTCAGATTTAATATGAGTCTTTTGTGTCTCCTGAATGTGTCTGTAAAGTTTCAGCTCAAAACACCCATGAAATTTTTTATTATACCTTTTATAAGATTCTATATTATAAATTTTTGCACCAGGAGGCTGTTTTGTTGTACTGCACCTTTAAGGCTAGTCCTCCCCGCCTACCGTTTCTACGTGCCTTTCAGTGTGCCTTAATCTCCTCCCTCGGCTGCGTCAGACAACAAACAGGCATAAAGGAAGCAGATCTCACGTAGCGTTTGTGAGAAATACTACAGTAAGAACTTTACTAATTGTTATTTCATGCATTTGTTGTGTTAAGATGAGTCAACTTAAGGAGGAGTCGCACAAAGTTCACGCGCACTCACACAGATACACACACACGGAGAGCAGCAGACACACACACACACAAACAGACATACAAACAGAGCGCGCGTTTAGCTTTGCACTCTTTTTGCACGCATATGTGACAGGATACAGGTTAATCTCCACTGCTGTATGATTTTCTGATATGTTAATGTACAAAATAAACCTGATTTAGCATCCACAAACCGGGATTGAAGCATCTTCTTTTGTAATTGTTCTAACACGCAGCTGTGGTAATAAAGTAAAGCTGAAGTGAGTCGCTGTAGTTCATTACACACATGCTCTGTTTTAAAACATTTTAAACTTGTTAAACTCACTCTTCTTGATCACATTTGAGTATTATTGATGATCCTAGCAAACTGAACAGACCTTTTCTTCCCGGTTGCTTTGCGCTAGTCCTCTCTTGTTGATATGATTATACACGTGACTAACGGGACATGTTAATATGTGCAGCTGTCAATCAATTCGGTGGGACCACACTCCTACGTAAAGTTGCGGTCGGTCTGAAAACCGCTCCAATTGGTCCACCGTTTTTATGTTGTTAAATTGAAAAAAAAAAAATGGACTGTGTGTGTTTATATCACCCCATACATACGTGTCTGTCCAAACAGCTTGAAAAGTAGATTTTTCACCATAGGTGCCCTTTAAGACCAGGCGGACACCCTGAGTAATAGACCACTAGCGTGGCTGACTAACAGTTTGCATATTTAATATTTTGGAAAATACAGCTGTCACATTTAAACTTCCACATGCAAGTTAACATCCTACATAGACAGATGCTGCTGTGATTTACTTAAAAAACATAAATACTAATTAAACATTAAAAAATCTGTGATAAGAGACAAAGCAACAGCGATCACTAAATAAAAAGTTATTTACACTTGGGTGATTACTATTAAATCCAGTCGGCACAGTATCATCATTTACACTCAATCTTTCTTTAAAATATGTCTTGTTTGTAAATAATGAGGTGAACAAAGGACCATGGTCTTACTGACTTACTAAACAAAGTTCATCCAATTTTATTTTGGTATTAGTAGACTAATACTGTGTTTTTCCACAAACTGACACGTTACAGCGTTTTGTTGTCTTCCCAGCCATCTTTATAGTTTGGTTTCCATGCATACCTGCATTTGCCTCTTTCTAAATAGTAAGTGATGTAAAGTAGTTCTTGATTTTCTTCTTGGAAGTTGGAGTTTAGCCGCAGTCTACATAGGATACAACTGTAGATACGCACATCCATATAGCATCCTTTTTATGACACTGTATAACAATATTTAATATTTTTACAGTAATGTGACAGTTGGGTTTAGGGTTGGGATGGAGTAGACATTAAAAAATACAATTTATTTGGTAATTTTAGAAAAAACAAATAATACAACTACTGTTTTTACATTACTGAAACGGTTGGGTTTAGGTTTGGGGTAGATGCTAATAAAATACAATTAATAGGAAATTTAATAAATAATATAAATAATTATCGTTAACTTCCAGCCGCAACTGTATCTGATCTTGCACCAACTGAGTTTAGCCTGAACCTGGCTCACTTGACGTCATGTCATTCCAGCAGATTGCCTTCAATACAAGCTGTGATTAAAAAGAAAGACTTGTGTTCAGAAAGTTACAGGAAGTTTTGTAGTATGATGACCTCTTATACTGTGTCGAAATATCAAAAATTCATTTATGTTTCACACTTAAACAAATGTTATAAATTGTGTATATAAATGTACAAGGTTTTTATGAACTACAAAACTGACATTGCAAATGCATTAACATCTTGATACATCAATTCGTAGATGGGTAATTCTTCCTTTCCTTTATTTCTGTCATGATTTGTGTATGTCTAAATCAGAGGTGTCCAAACTAGGTCCTGGAGGGCTGGTGTCCAGCTGAGTTTAGCTCCAACTTGCTTTAACACATCTGCCAGGAAGTTTCTAGTTAATCTAGTATGTCTAGTAGGAGCTTGATTAGCTGGCTCAGGTGTGTTTGATTAGGGTTGGAGCAAAACTCTCCAGGACACTTGTCTAGGATGTTGATATTGGCTGTGTCTGAAACCGCATATTTCCATACCTTATAGTACACTAAAATCAGTATGTGAGCTGAGTAGTATGTCTAAATTCATAGAATCGAAAATCAGTATGCGAGAAGTACCCGGATGACCTATTTCCGATGAGATTCTAAAGTGTGCATCACATGCACGCTGCGCTAACCCATGATGCAACGTGAGAGATTTCATGAATGGGAGTGAAGCGAACAACTCACGAGGGTAGGTCCCATGATCATGACAAAATAGCAGATGTAGTACGTCCGAGTTCAATTCATACTGCTCACATTCATACTGTATAGAACGTACTTTCCTAATGGCCGAGTAGTACATTTAAATTCAAATGCAGTACCAACTGAGTAGTAGGCGGTTTCATACGCAGCCATTGTGTATGTGTTTTGTCATGTGATTCCCCATGTGCTGTGCTCCATGTGCTTTCTGTTTACGTCTTGTGATTCCTTTGTTCTGTTTTCCCGCCGTGTGTTAATGTCCAGTAATTCCACCTGTCTCACCACTGCATGTATTCAGTTTAACCATCTATCATTCTTTGTCCAGTATTGCATTGTCATCACTCCCTGTCCTGCCTGTGTTCGATGTTCCAGTTCCTGTTGTGAGTGTTATTATTGTAAATAAATACATGCTTTGATAATTCCTGAGATCCGTGCATTGAGTGAGCTAACGGGACAATTTCCACCAGTTTCTGGTTCAGACATATTCAGCAGAGTTAATTCAATATTGTCACAAATCTTTGTGTAACATTTGCTTCAGATAAGCAAGTGAAAGTAGAGCAGGTCTGAGTTCATGTGACTGAGTGGCGACGAGTCTAAGAGAAGTTTATTTATAATAACTATATTTTCATGACTAATTTCGAGAGGATCATGTGCTTATGATTGCTTGCAGCTGGTCCCGCATTATTCAATTTCAGACGATTCCTAAGCCACTATAAATACCCTAAGTTCCATATGACAGCCGTCTTCGTTTTGAAGAATCCCCCCTTCCACCCCTACTCCTCCTCTTTTCCTAGGCGGGTGACACTGTGGCCCAGTGGTTAACACTGTTGCCTCACAGCAAGAACGTCACTGGTTCTAGTCCTTACCAAGCCAGCCAACGTTTCTGTGTGGAGTTTACACGATCTCACATGGGTTTCCCCCGGGTTCTCTGGTTTCCTCCCA
The DNA here is from genome assembly GCF_903798145.1 of Danio aesculapii. Lineage (NCBI taxonomy): Eukaryota > Metazoa > Chordata > Actinopteri > Cypriniformes > Danionidae > Danio > Danio aesculapii. The sequence goes on along the minus strand of NC_079436.1, from coordinate 30,780,756 downwards.
CCGTCCAAAAACATGCAACTTAAGTTAATTGACTAATTCAAATAGGCACCATAGACATGATCCTAGTAAGTAATTATCTCTTAAGAGCAATCACTTCTCAAGATCTACCAGAGCTAAAACTCCTCTCTCGCCTTGCAAATGGGAGGGAGCCCTGGGCTCGAGAATGTAATGGGCTCAGGGCTCTCTCCCGGGACAGCATACCAAACAAGCTTTATAATCAATCATCAGCTAAGTGTGAACTCTTGAAATACCTTATTAATAGATCCAAGCACCCTAAATAAGGTAATTAGGCTTTAGGTGTATAATCAAACTATTTTAAGACATGAAGGAATTGTTTTAATAAGAAAAAAAGAGAAATGTTTTAATATGTAATTCCAATTATGTATGATGAATTTTAAAAGATGATATTACAGACTGCATGAGAGCTTCAAGACTTTTCTTTTACCATTTAAGAAATTGAACATAACCAAACTGAATTTAGCCATGGGGATCCTTTATAAACCCAGCATAATGACTGCGTTCTAGTTACAGAGAATCTCCATGAAGAGCAGAACGACTACAGCATGACAAATGTTCGAGTGTGGTGAGAATTCTCACTGTGGTGTCCAGTTTGGCAGAGAGCATTCTGGCTGACCTTGTCAGGATATCAGTGACTAATGTCTGATCTCATCGCAAGCCCAGAGTAATCTGGCACAGCACTGGTGGATCTCCATAAAGCAGAGGTGTCATCACAGGTTTCCAGAGAAGAGAGGCATAGCCTGGTGACATAAAGGCCATCCAATCTGCCCTGACCATGTGATGCCCACATTCACAGTTGTTCAAAATAGATACAAATATGCAGCAATAACATAACACCAACATCACAGAAAAATGTAACATTTAAGACAGCTAATCAAAAAAAAGTCATTTAACTGTCATTTTAACTGTTATAATGTGCATTTTATTAGCTAGGCAATATGTAGCCTGTCCTTTTCCTGTGCAACATGCACACAAATTGCATCACATACTGTGAAATGTTTTCAAATGTTTGAAAACAGAAATATATCTAATTTCCTCCGAGCAGAAAAGTAATGAATAATAAAATCAAATCAAATAAAACTACAAATAAATTCAGGCTAAATAATTTTCAATTAGATTTCTGCTCAATATAAAATGATTACACATAAATATATGACAACGCCTGGAGAACTACAGGTTGTTTAATAGCGTGTATTACACTACAATTGCTTTAGTTTTAGTACAGAAATTGTGTACTTTGAAGGAATCTGCAGGTGTTTGCAGGTGTCTTCTTTTGACTGAAAGTACCAGTAGCTGTTTCACTTTGAAACTTGGAAGTAATAGGACATTCGTGTGGCTTGCTAACAGTTTGTATACTATGGAAAGTTGGAAAATACAGCTGTGAGCCCACGCATGTAAACTTAAGTGTAAAACAATTTAGGTGTCATTTTATTCGCTCGGCAAGATGAAGCCTTTTTCCAGTGCAACTTGCACAAAAATTGCATCACATACTATGAAATGTTTTCAAATGCCTGAACAGAAATACATCTGATTTCTTCCAAGCAGGACAGTAATAAATAATAAAATAAAATAAAACTACAAATAAAGTCAGACTAAATACTGCCTTGAATGATGTCCAAAAGAAGTTAATTTTCAATTAGAGTCTCAAAATAAAATGGTTATATATTACAACATTACAAATGTAATATTTAATAAGTAATATAAAATTACTATAAATGTAAAAAAAAACAAGTGTATGTATTTAAATATGCATATAAAATTCAATTGCCATTTTCATAATTCATATGCAATGTGATCCTTAAAGTCTTAATTTCAAATATTTCTTGTTGTAAAAACAAAAGCAGTGTGTGTATTATATAATGCGTATATAGTCACTTTATAAATTTAATATTTCTACTTTGACATTACCATTAACCATATACAAAATATATTATACTTTATGACATGATTACTTATTATTTTATAAATTTCAAGTACAGTTCATAAGTTTAGGTCATTATAAGTATATTGTTGATTTTGACAAAAATATATGACACATATGTCACAAAAAGTACTTGAAACATTAAAGCAGACAGGTGAACTTGCAATGCTTTCTATGTACAGAATATAGAATCCCTTTTATAAATTTATTTGATTCAGAAAAATCAGATTTCTCATATTTGGCCAATATATATATATATATATATATATATATATATATATATATATATATATATATATATATATATATATATATATATATATATATACTTACTAGTGCTGTTAATCGATAAAAAAATTTACATTTTTTTTGCAATTAATCGTGATTAATTGCAATTAAACGACAAACTTTTTTGGCTATTCAAATGTAAAATGTATGTAAATTCAAGACAAAGAAACTATTTAAATTCAAAATATGATTGTTTATCAGAATTTTTGCTTAACTTGTAACACAGATTTCTTCATGTAAACAACATACATGAAGAAATAAACCATCAAGATCCTCAAACGGTTGGCTTGAAAGCCAAATTTATTACCAAAATAAAACCACAGGCATGTAAATGCCATTTGAAATTCAAATAAATCAATGCTAATAAAAAACAAAAATGATTTCCATGTTGGATTCTAAGTGAACTGCTAAAAAAGCCAAAATACAGGCATTGCAAATATGGAAATTGGAAAATTCTAATAATAAAGTGTTGAATACAAACACTCAAAGGCACGCACAGGTACGCGTTGTGTCAAACCAAAGACTATACAATTCTTACAGGGACTTTGGTCACACCAACTCTAAACATTAAATTCTAAACAACTTTGAGGGGTATGGACACTGTCCGTTTGTTCTTGTTGGTAGGAAACACACACAATGCGTGCAGTACAGTTCACCCGAGCGGCTCTCTAAGATTCATCAACATGTACCATCGCGTTCATCAAGTTTGCTTAAACTAAGTGTTCTAAAGTATGTCTATATTGTACAAACAAGGATTCTGACACAGCAACGTGAAGCAGATGCTTTACAAAAGTTGCGTGTCAGGGGGAAACACGTCAAACTTAATGAAACATTTGAGGGCGCATGGACTCAACTAAAGGCAGAGGAATGCGCTGTCTTTGACAGTTTGCGACATCACCTGGCACTTTTATTGAGTACATTTACATAGACACCAATACTTTAGCATGTTTTATTTTTACCATGTAAACAGCGTTTTTTGATTACCTTAAAGGAGTTGATTACCCGAGTCACGAAATGCAGAGGTTTTTTCTTTCTATTTGACATGCGGTATCAAATTCCATTAAAGGACTTCTTAAAGTCCTTCCTTTGTCTTATCCATATTTCTTTGCACGTTGAACACACGTCTGCCTCAACAGGAAATAAAAAAAAACTGCAACTGCGTAAATTTTTTTAATGCGTTAAATATTTCAAATTAATCACATGCATTAACATGCTAATTTTGACAGCACTAATACTTACACACTATCTGACAAAAGTATTGTCGTCGATCCCAGTTGTAAGAGCAACAAATAATATCTTGACTTCTAGTTGATCATTTGGAGAAGTGGCAGAAGGTAGATTTTTCTGATGAATCATCTGTTGAACTGCATCCCAATCATCACAAATACTACAGAAAACCTATTGAACTCGCAAGGACCCAAGATTCTCACAGAATCAGTCAAGTTTGGTGAAGAAAAAAATCATGGTTTGGGGTAACATTCATTATGGGTCATGTCAGAAATCTGCAGAGTGGATGGCAACATCAACAGCCTGAGGTATGAAGACATTTGTGCTGCCCATTACATTACAAACCACAGGAGAGGGTAAGTTTTTCAGTAGGAAAGAGCTCCTTCTCATACTTCAGCCTCCACATCAAAGTTCCTGAAAGCAAAGAAGGTCAAGGTGTTCCAGGATTGGCCAGCCCAGTCACCAGACATAAACATTATTGAGTATTTCTGGGGTAAAATGGAGGAGGCATTGAAGAGGAATCCAAAAAATCTTGATGAACTCTGGGAGTCCTGCAAGAACACTTTCTTTGCCATTCCAGATGACTTTATTAATTTAAAAAGTTACTCGAGTCCTTCCAGAGATGTATGAATCCAGTTGTCCAAGCTCATAGGAGTCATACATAATATTAATTATTTTTCCACTGCACTTTATATTATGACTGTATATTACGGTTATAATATTATATACCAATATTTTTATACTGGAAATTATTTCTGTTAAGTGACAAGACTTGTCTAAACAAGTCAGACCTTACTGTCCTAATTAAATAAAAATCAAGGCATGATAATATCATAATCTAGAGGCCTTTGCCTTTCACCTTTCATATAAGCCACTTTTGATACCAAATGGTCAACTAGAAGTCAAGTTATTATTTGTTGTTCCTAAAACTTGGAAAGGTGACAAGGCTTTTGTCAGGTAGTCTGTTTATATACATATATACATATTAAAATACTACTTTAACTCAATACACAATTACACAGCATTATTACATACACCATGTATTATTACAAGTAAATATCTTTTTTTTTATTTTGAAGCACACTATATACACTATATAACTGCAGGTTGACTACATTTATAGTGCAAGCCCTATACACAGCTTCTTAACCTTTCTGATACTCACTGTAATGTAATGATGTGCACCTTTTGTAAAGCTGCGTTGGATTGATAATTATTGTGAAAATTAATTAAAATGACTAAATCATTTCAATATTGTGCATGATTATTCAGTATAATAAAAAAATAAAGAAAATTGGACAGTTGGATCTCACTGTAGATGGACAGTTTCCATCTTTTAACTGAGTATAATGGCAATGCACTCAGACAGAGAGGGAACTGTCCATGGTACTTACAGTCTCCGGACTCACATGGTCTTTTCCCTGCTCAAGACTTGGCACACAACCGTTATGATGTGAATCACTGGGATGAGCAGCATAACCAAACCATGATACTCCAACTGGCGCCCTAGTTGGGGCTCAGACCCCCGCTGCCGCCCCACTGGTGTGCAGCTATCAAAGCACCAACCCCATCCTGTTTCATGTGGCCGTAATTAGCTATCAAACCCCACCGCAGAGTAGACCCCTCCTTTAAACCAACAATTCAGGATGAAAGAGCCGTGACACTTTGAAACCTGAACGCTTTGTTGGTAAACATTTCAAACTAATTAACAGCATATTTAATTAAAAAGTACATGTGAAGCATTTGAGCTTGTTGCTTTTTTCATTGTAATGCTCCAGCAGAGAAGGTTGATTAAAATCCCGCTAGCCTAACGTTTATCAAAAGTCACCGTGTACATATTTATGCTGTTTTAGCAACATACAAATGAGGTCCACGCATCTGACAATATCATTGCTATTCTGCATGGGTGTAAGTCCAGGCGTCTCAGTGGCTCGCTCGACGTGTCCTGCCTCCTGACCCGAGCGTGAAGCTGCCTTCATTTACACAGTCTAATGAGGCAAGTCCTGTAGTTGCAGGCACAAATTCTGTTTACACTCACATTCATGCCACATTTCCAGCTCCAGAGTACTGATGAGTGCGCATGGCCAAATCAGCTCACAAATATCCAGATACCCCACGCACAGCCTGGGCCAATAAATCACACTCAGTCCCTTACATCTAGAGAGAAGTCGAGAGGCCTGGGAGGAAGCGAGTCAGACTGGCTCGCAACAGACATTTTTCACAATCTTGCCTGTCACCAAGCTGAGCGCCTTAAAGCAAGATTAATTCAAGGAGGACGAGCCGTCTGACTTTAGTGGCATCAGTCATGGTAGGGCAGGGTGGGAGCAAAAATCTCTGACAGACATGCAATTTGTGAGCGGCTGAAGGAGATCCACTAGATGCTATTGGACAATTTGATATCTTCATTAAACGCTTGCAATATTTCCGCGGCAAAATGACTTTATTGCTGTGTCTTTACCAGCATGTTGTTGGGCGTGTTGTGTGTGTGTGTGTGTGTGTGTGTGTGTGTGTGTGTGTGTGTGTGTGTATGTGTCAGCGAGTACGGGTTGGTTTTCACTGGGATGATGGGTAAGGCGTACAATTTTGGTTGTCGTTTCACAACCTGTCATGCCCTTGTGGATGTGCTGGCAGAAATGTAATGCATGTAGGTTTTAAAGGTAGGTGAGGTGTGTCGTTATGGCCCCAAGCCTGTAAACACATTTTGACACAGTGATTTAAAACAGCCCTCTGCACAAAGTGCTAACAAGTCCTTCACAAGTATGGTAAAATAAGCCTTGCATTAAAGCACAAAACCACAGCCTCAAAAACAGCAGCCTCTCCAGAAGTGGATTGTGTAAAATATAATATGGCAAAATATGCATGTATAATTAAAGACGCACACACATAAACAACTGATGTTCCTTTATGAGTTCCTATAAACAATGTAAATGTACTGTTTACTATCAGTTAGGACTTTAGAGGTATTGATTGATCTTGGATAATTAGTTGTTTATCCTCCTTTCCACTTTTAAAGATATATTAAAAAATAGAAACATGCTACAAATGATGATTCTTTCCTGGTAAATCTCTGCAAATCTGATATTGAAACTGAAATGCAGAGATGCTTTTGTTAGTGTTGAATGAATGTGAGCCCAATTATTTTTTCCAGTCCATGTTAACATGAATTAATAGCTTAAAAAATTCAAAAATTTAATCTTCAAAATCAAGTTAAGAATGTTAATTTGAGCAATGTGTTTTCAGATCAGTTACTGTATTATGAAATTGAAGTTTATTGAAATAATAGAGAGGATAGTGTTAATCAGCTTTTTTTTTTTTTTCAAAATGGAGTGATTAATTTGGATTATTTTAAAGAAGATTTAAAAGGCAGAACAACAAAACTAATAATATTATCACAGACATTTTGAATTATGCTTTCTTACACTCATGGCAAGAAATCATTGCTAATTCAAAAATGTAAGTTTAGAGTTAGTGACAGAGGTAACCTTTTAAAAAGTTAAGCACATTTTAGTTTTTGGTATTTTAATATTATATATTTAAAAATAAGTAAAAAAAAAAACTTTAAACACATTTTAATATTGTCCATGGCTCTCAGAAATGTCTTCCATCTCAATTATCACTTCTCAAATATTGTTTATTATGGACTTTAAATTTTATGAAAGTAAAATGTTCTAAAGAAATAACAATTTTGATAAAAATGTAGCATCCTATTCATTGACAATCTACCCTGCTTTCTAGATACAGTAGTTAGCCTGCTGACAACTCGAATTTTGAGATACAGACTATTTTTGGATTAATACATTTTTTCAAATATGCATTTTTTTAACCACAAGACAAAGACCCAATCCCAATTCTCCCCGTTAGCCCTTCCCTTTACCCCTCATATTGCACGTTCATGTGAATGAGTAGGGGTGTCTCAATTCTCTTTAGCTTGAAGGCACAGGGCTAAGGGGAAGGGCTTTGGTAGAACTTGAAATGGAGATTTGTCAGGACCACACTTGAAAGGGGGTAAGAAAAATTCCCAGAATACACCACCTACAATGGCCAAATGGCTGCACACAATTTTTACAACAAAACAAGCATTTGTTTCAATACATTCATAACGGCGTTCGTGTTTTACTGTCATGCTTTAAAAAAAAAACCTAAAATAAAAACCGCTAAATTTCAAAATTTATAATCCATATAATAACTCCTGTATAACAGTCCCACAACATACCTTCACATCTGTCACTTGATGACACTCGAATACCTTGTCAGAATAGTCTAGTGTCTGGGAATGAGCTTTTTACAGTGTCTGCTGTAATGTTAATGTAGTTTTTGTGTGTTTACATTGATGAATATGGCCACAGTGTAAATGCACAATACAGTTGTAATCTTATTGTCAAATTATATCGTTATGATAACATGAGGTAGGGGTACAAAAACAGAATTGGGATTGGGCTAAAGTTATGTAACCATTAAACTTTGCCATGTTTCAAGTTTATAGCACACTGACTTGGAAAAATCTGAGATTTTGATACCAGAGTTTCCAAGTTGGTCAAACAGTACTTGTGTGACTAGAATCATTCATTGGTTTTATTCAGAACAGTAAATACAACATGAAAATCTGTTCATGTCCAGTTTCTGAAGACAAAATGTACATTTACTCTATTTACATAAGCACCTAAAGGCACCATAGTCATAGTCACAGGTGTAATACAAATGCATCTCTAATACGCAACTACTGAACACAAAATCTTTTATTTATGCTTACAACTCTACACACATTTCCATAATAAATCCAGTAAAAAGGCCATTCACAATTTTCCAAAATTAGAAGCATCATCCAAATGTGTTTATTAAAACTTTTACATCGATTTGAACTAGCTGTTGATGTTAAATGACTCATATGGCTGTGTGTAAGACAGCTCAGCTGAGAGAGAGACTGCATTTCACATTGATCCTTCACCCCGTGTGTGCAGTCAGCAAAGACTAATGTATAAAACATTCTGCTCGCACCAGAGTTAAATAAATAATAGATTCCTTTTCAGTGGAACACAAGCAAGACAAAGAAATAACAGTGTGGGGAAAATGCTGAGAGGTCTGTAAAAGGTCAGTGGTTACGACTGGCCCCAGCCTCCATTGAGCTCCTTGGTGAGCTGAAGGCTGCTCAAGGCATACTAAACAAACCTGGGACCCATGCAGTGTGGCTTATTTGCCTTACGACAAATATAGGGATTGGGTCACAGTGCGATCGATGCACAAAGGTGGGTGTTACATGGAATTGAACTTGTTATACAAGAGAAGTAATGTACTACCAAAATATTTACCAAAAGACAGGTTTTAGAAAGAAAAAAAAAGATTTATCACATAGAAAAAAAAGGCTAATCAATTGTGGGCACTGGTTGCTAACACTGTGAATGGGTTCTCTTTACAGTGGTACTGATATGACTTTTTGAATAATAACTTGCACACACTGCAAACAGTTTCACTTTAAAGTGCCACAATTATGGCTTTTTGAATATTACCTTTCATAAAGTGTGTGCATTTAAATTATATTCTATGATTTGGTAGATGCTATTATCCAAAGCAATGTAGATAAATATGGATAACAGCAATAATCAAAGCAATAAACAAACAATATTTAAATACTATTACAGTTACTAGTTCATCTAATCAAAGTCTCTTTAAGGCAAGCAATTTCACTCGGTGACCATCTTTGAAACGCCACTTGGGCATCCATGTGCAAGAGCAAGCATTTTTTTCACTACAAGAAAACATTTACTTTCAAGTGTAATTGGTTCATTTAAAAGAAGAGATTAAGTTTTTATGTTGATACATTTTCTATATATGTGAGGCAAGAGTTCACTGACATTCCAGCACCAGCCAGCACTATTTGCCAACCTCCAGAGGGTTGATAACAATGAAGCTGCAGAAACTGTCATAAATACATGCGTCTGTACTGAGCCCCTTCTCCAGAGAATCGTCAGTCTATACCAGGGGTGGCCAAAAAACAAATATCATTGATAGCCATGGGCCAAAGATAAACGTACCAAACTATTTTACATTAAAGTTGACATGGGTCATTTCTTAATTCATTTCATAACATTAAAAATAAATAGAAAACTTTACTTTCAATAGTATTAACTAGTGCAGTATAACTTTAATGATAACTTACTGCAATAAAAACAATCACATTTATAACAGTTTAGTTCAATGCTGAATACACTAATCAAGCAGAAGCTGTCTTTGCCTTGATTCGCTCACCAAAGTCTCTGAATTGTCCTCTATGCGTTGTTTGTACATTTGAAACTAAATCTAATTGAATTACACCATTTAATTGCCGATAGCTTTTTTGTAGCTTAACAATAAAACAAGGAAATATAATTCAATTTAAAATGACAATTTCTAAACCATTCTCAGATGGGATGGTGGGATAAATCATGGGTTACCATATGCCAACTTTGGCCGTGGGCACTAGTTTGGCCATCTCTGGTCTATAGCAATCAATGATTGTCTCCTTTACTAGAAGATGGGGCTTCCTTTGCACGAGTGGCTATATTAACCATTGCTTTTTTTATGCAGTCAAAACTAAATGAGTGATATATCCTGTGTATTCTATTGACCTTATTCTTCAATGCAGAAGTGCGCTCGTTTTTGCAACTGTTCTAGAACTTCAGATTCGGAGATATGAGAGATATAACTAGGAATAATAAACCCAGTCATTTCTGGTCAAACTACTTGCTCTACAAACACGTGTTTGCATGACTATACAGATAAAGCAGAATCATATAATAAAAAAATATCAGCTTGCAAACTCAAGCAGCGAAATGAGCTGTTTTAATGTCTAAAAATGAATAAAAGTGAATGAGACCGGAAGTCTCGAGCCAAAAAGATTTAAATGGCTGCGCCCGCTCATACAGACTTTGTTCCGGGCTTTTATTTGATTGTACTTCTCCAATGTATGGTTTAGCTTAAGCTAATCACATTAATATACAGTAGAATAAAAAAGGCTTTGGAAAAAGTACACTTGTGAAAGTACACTTTAGGGCTGGGCGGTATATCGAGTTCTGAGTTTATATCGATATGATTCCCCAAGGCAAAGCAGTATTATCCAATATCTTTCATATCGATTTGGTTTGAGGCCACACGTGCGCATTCTGCGCGAAACAGATCACTCCAAGGTAGCACGCGAGCTCCACTTGCACCAATGTGCACATGCGCAAATGATTGATTCACTCCATGAGTCATACAAAAGATTTTTTCAAAATGAACGAATCGTTCAAGAATGACCCATCACTGACGCGCCATGGAGGAACATGCAGTTTCGGTGTTGTATTAAAATCTGACTCCCCAAACAAATCTGACTCCCCCTCGCGTGCATGCACGTCACACAGCGCCTGTGGCTGTCACAGTGGTTTATTAGAAACCTTTTATCGATCATTTCTTCCACAATTGACAGCAAGAACGAACATAGAAGCCTTGTCAAATTGACAAGCAGCAACTGAATGTGTTCAAAAGAATTAAAAACGCCAAAATGGGACGAATTTATACCGCATTTTGAAAGTGAAACCACCTCAGATTCACTGATTAGAAGTTCAGTATTTAATACACGACTCTCTTCTTTACATTTACTGTACGTTATAACACATTTAGCTCTGCCTTCTGGTCTGTTATAATGACTTTACATTTATATGCTTAACCAGCATTTCATCACAGTGCTCTAAAACAATTTCGTTACTTCTCATTTCTACAGTATAGTCTATTCATTTTCATCTCCTTATTTAATATTTAGGAAAACAAGTTTAGTGTAGGATTTTTTACAAGGAGTGAAAGACTTGTCTTTAGATATCTTCGATATGTGCACTGTTTGATAATTGTGCACAATACATACATGAAAATCTGTAACTAAAAAACATATACAGCTGATTCAATTGTTGTTTATAAATCACACAACTGTGGTATACATGATTATTTATATCAACACTGTAATTGTGACAAAATACTGTGTGTTTCATATTTACATTCATTGTGGTTCTTTTCTATCCTACAATACTGTGTTACTATTTAAGTGTGTTCCTTTTTGGCGCTGAAAGTGTAGCCATGTTTTCTATGGTTTTGATTACTTTGTTATTTGCACAACAGCACAGCAGTGCTGAGTATAGTGTTAAGCAGGAAAATAAACCTTGTACTGTATTTATTTATCAAAGATTTTTTTATAATTTGAAATGTTGCGCAACTTATAGTTAAGCAGGAGAAAAACATGTACTGTATTTTATTTATTAAAGATTTTGTGCAGCTGTTTTTTTTTGTGCAGCTATTTCTGCACTCAATTCAAAACTCCTGTGTTTGAATTATATTTTGCTCAAAAATTGTTTAATAAAGTTTTAATAAAAGCTTTAACTCTCAAGTAACCATTTATGACAAAATACCAGACATATATCGTAAACAGTCATTTCTCCTAAAAATACAGACCTACGATTTTTTGATTTACAATTTTTTTATTACTTTATCAGTGGTTTAAAAGGTATATAAAATTGCTATTATATTGTTTATAACATTTATATCTGGTACAATATACTGTAATCACACACAAAATAGTTATTGTGACAGGACTATATTTGGAAAAAGGTATGTAAAGAAAAGCTTAAAATGCATTTGTCTACAAATCAAGCACTATGATAAAGCATTTTGAAGTCATAACAGTATTATGCAAGGAGCCACACAACAGTACTCAAGTCAAGTCTAATGACAAGCTTTGTTGTCATTCCGCTGCATGTGTGTACATACAGTGGAACAAAATGCTGTGTCTGTAAACCTTTATTCTTTGATAATGTATTTGCAGTTTGTTCGAAAAGGAACAAGTGTTGGGCTGCATCTAAAATCGCCCACTTCTATACTTTATAGTATGCTAAAATTAGTATGCAAGCTGAGTAGTATGTCCAAATACATAGAATTCTAAAAAAGTATGCGAGAAGAACCCGGATGACTTACCACTTTCCCGGTGAGATTTTGAAGTGCACATCCGATGCACGCTACGCTATCCCATAAAAGAAGCGATGCAACCGACGTGGGTAGGTCAAGTTATTATGACAAAATGGCAAGTTCCATTCATACTGTATAGAACATACTTTTCTAATGCTCAAGTAGTAAATTTTAATTCAAATGCAGTACCTACGGAGTAGTAGGCGATTTTGGATGCAGCCTTGGTGCTTGAAAAGTAGTACAAATGGTGAAAACATTTGTGTAATTTGTAGTGTGTTTGCACATTTTACCTGAAGAAATCAATTAAGAAAGCAGTGTATATAATGTTGAGTGATGTTGTTGTTTTTTAAGTGTGTATAAAGTAAGCTTTATTAAAACCAAAGCAAGTTTCAGCCTGACTGATTTAGTCAGCTGATGAGTCATCTACAGGAAACCCATGTATTCAATACAATCCAACCAGAAAGAGCCAATAAACACTGAAATAAGCAGTGACACCTTTCCGTTAAGAGGCCAAAACACAAGAATGAATGAGTCACAAATCATCAGCATTTCAATTTTCAGAGCATGAATTCAGCAATCTCAGCCGTCTCTTGTTAATTCCAGATAGCTCAGGAAGAATTTGAAACATAGGTAAATCAGGTCGACACAACTTTAGAAAGCCCATGAGACACAAACTTAATCCCTTTTCCCACACATATACTTTTTTGTAGTAATGACTTTATGTTAATAAGGCACAAAGTAATTTTGTGATATGCAGAAAAACCAAACTGTTATATAGAAGTATTATTCATTTTAAATCATGATAAGAGTATGTATTATAAGATGATTGGAGTTCTGGAAACCAAGTATATGTACTATTAAATATTCATAATAAATTTAATTACCTTATCCTATTCATTTTAAAATATTCCAACTGTTTCTTTTTTCATTGTTTTTGAAAGTAGTATCTAATGTTTATCAAGGCTGCATTTTCTGACACTTTTGGTAAATTGAATGCATTCTTGCTTAATAAAAGTGCTATTTCAGGACAAACAAAAAAGTAGTGTATTACATAACCTATTTTTAATAATGTAGCTTTCCTCTCATCTGATTATTTTCCTTTAGTTTTCATTAAGTCTATTTGAATTAACTTGATGGACACAAAAATGTCATTAAAAATGAATAAACATCTGGGATCTCTGCAAAAACAGAACTCAAACTGCACATCATTTTTCCTCAAATTTGAAGTTTGCTTGTACTGTAAAATATGGCATCTAAAACAGATTGATTTATTCTTAAAATATTCTTTAAAAGCTTAAATTGTTGAAAGCACTATTTACAAATGGCCAACAGAGTCGGACTGGACTAGGGTTGGGAAATATGCAAAAATGCAACCTCAATAATTATTTTACATATTGAATTATAACTATATATATTTCGATATAAGTTGTTAATGCTTCCAGATTTACACAATAGTACCCCAACAATGACTGAAGCCACAAAAATGAGAAGGTCTATTAAATGGCATCACATATTTTCGGCCGATAAATTTTTGGTGGCCGAAAATTTGATACATCTCGAATATGATGAAGAACCTTTATTTGTCACAACACTGTTACATGCAGCGAAATTAGACCTCACCGACCATACACAAGCATCACACATTTGAGGGGAAGACAAGTCAGTCAAGAGGTAGCACAGAAAAACTAGTAAATAAGATACACTGGGGAAAAAGGAGGTAAAGAAAACACCTCTCAGACTGTCCTTAAAGTAGGGCAATATCAACACACTTTCAGATTCCCACTGTTGCACATTCCTGCTATGTGTTTGGCTTTTAGATCAATATAGAGTAAAAAGTCCAGAGCTTCTCATTGTTATTGACATATATTTTATCGATATATATATATATTATATATTTTTTTATATAATATCGTTTATCGGCCCAGCCCTATACTTGACTGAAAGTCTTTGAGATGTGTTGGATGTTCGACGACAGTTACTATGCTGATTTAACTATATCAGTCATCAAAGAACTTTGTTGATCACCTGACACCTCAAACACAACTTAAACAATACTTACTTAGTTTTCACTTTCAGTGTTTCCCCTACCATTATATTAGGCCCTCCCAACGGCTTTCCCCGCCTCCCTTGAAGTCAAGTTAATTGTATTTTCTATATAGCACCAGATCACAACTTCTTTAATAAATAAGCTAAATAGCTGTATCTAATATCTTATTTACACAACGGCATGTGATTTCTGTCTCTACATGGTTGCGCGATTACAAATTTCTGCTCTTTATATCGCACATGGTGGAGTTTAACATGGCCACTCACTGCTGTATGGGAATGAGAGTGTGCGCAAGATTTTTGAGGGATTGAGGGATCTGCTGTCAATAGTTGGAGACGAACAAAATATTTAAATGGTCCTGCATGTATTTAGGCCTTTTTACATATAACAATTGAAAGATCTGCTTTGATAATTTTGCAAACTCACTAAAAGCTGGATGGAATTATTAGATAAATAAAACTTAATTATTTTTTAACATGAATATTTAATAATATAAATTCTTGTAATACACTCATTGCTATAAACAGTAGTTTATAGGCCTGTTTCCTTTTAATAAAGAAGTATTAGATTTATAGGTGTGCAGTTTAATTCTTATGCATCAAATGTGCACTTCAAACTTGTTCTTGATTGAGACATGTTGAATTCCTCTTACATCATTTGCAATGTTTCCAATTTGCATTGTAATTTTTCATAACAATTTTTATATCAGTGTTATATTATTTTCTGTGGCGGTTCATTCTGCTGTGGCAACCCCCTGAAAAATAAGGGACTAAACCAGAGTAAAATGAACAGATGAATTCACACCTAAATGGTTATAAGAGACATGTTTAAGGGATTATATGCAGCATCCTTGATTCATTCTATTAGGTAAGGCAAGATCTTCTCTTAAGGTTCATACTTAGAGGGAAAGTTTGAAGCATTAGAATCGGTGCTCAGTATCAGTCGATCACCATGACAAGGAATCAGAACTTTGTATCGGCTGCAAAAATCCTGATCGGAGCATCCATAGCTTTGAACCAACTTGAATGTCAGAGCAGCAATACTCCCTCTGGCCGTACAAGACTGATCTTAGTAAGTAAGACAGCAAATACACACTTAGGAAAAAGAAGTATACTTAAGTAAAGGTCAAGTATAAAAGTATACTTTATTTTAGTAAGTATACTAATATCAGTGTAGTAGTGTACTTGAAATGTTCTTCCAGAAGCTCATTAAGATACACTGCAGTGACAAAATCTGCACACTTTGTGGATAAAAAAAATATAAAAATAAATGTTAATTTTTAGCTTGTACGGTTGTACAATTCAAGTAGTTGTTCAAGGATTTACTTCTGTCATTAAAAGAAAAGAAACTAATTAACACCATGACTCCTTGTGTCGGTGTCAATCTGAACAGCCGCGCCGCGCCGCGCTGCGCCGCACCCCAAAACCCCCCTCAGCTCCTCCCCCAAAATGGTAAACCTAGGGGAAACACTGACTTTATTCAACATTAACAATGCAAATCCATCACAATCAAAAATTAACAAGGGCTTGTGCCTCTTTTTCCGTCAGGAAATATACGTTTTTTTTAGAATCAGCTTTATAGAACTTTCACCTGGAAAGTATTCCACAGGAAGCTGAAAAAGTGCCACAGTAGGACATGTTAGATGTCCTTGGTTCCTTCATTACGCCCATTTTTAAAATGAAGTCAAATGTCAGGGCTCCTAATTAGGCCCCAGGATCGTTCTATTGTGTTAATTGGTGGTAAGACCACTGACATCTGATCCAGTTCAGCAGGGCAGTGGATCCAGGGCTTGTGGGGGTCTCAGCCATCATAAGCAACCTTTTCGCTAACAGTAGAGGGTCTCGTTTAGCTTGTGAACCAATGTGCATCACTGCTTAATGAGTGTGGAGATTTAGAAGAGACAATCGTGACAGCGACAACAAACAATTCAAAGATGGGATCATTAAACTATTAGAGAGATGATCTTATTGTCTGGATATCTGACAGCAATAAGACCAATTAAGAGGATGGTAGATGATGATCAATACTTTTGCGGTTAAGATAGCTGAAACCGAATGCATCTTGAGAGTGCATTACTGTATAAGGCATGTATCATCCAAGATTCTGCCTCTTTCTCGGGATGTTTATTTTGTTTTTGTTAACAACAGCGCACACTCCCCATTCGCAGCATGCATTACAGAGCAGTCATGAGTTTCGGTCTGACATCCCTGCCAATTATATGTGTTGGATGACTTCAATATCATCGTTTTATTAGAGGGATGTAATTTGCGCTATGGATTTACAGTCAACGTAATACAAATCCTGCCTTCCAGGTCTGTTCTGTGCTATAAAATAAGGCAGCTATATAAATCTTACTTACTACATTAAGCTGATTTGGCTGAGCGTGGGGACTAAGGTAGATTTTTTGGCGCTAATTTATTTTGATTTTGATATACTTGGTTTGGCTGTAAGGCTGTAATCATTACCCAATCAGAAAATTAGTCACATAAGTAGCCTGTCGGTTCTGTTCCCTTACCTTCTAAATCTAGTTTTGAATGCTTTCAAATGCTTTATATATAAGTATAGCTTGGATCTCTAGAACAAATTTGAAGGGGTTACTACTGATTTCCACACTTTTTTTGCACCTTAAAAGGCGACCTGCTCTGACAAGTGCTCAAAAGTCACTTTTATTGGTGAGTCACAATTTCCGGAAGCGCAATGCTGACAATTATCTCAAAATAACAGAATGAAATGACAGACACTAATACAGGTACACATTTCACACTGGAAAGAGGTTGTTTCTGTGCATGCTGAAAAATATATCTTCCGGCAGCTGTGTTTTATTGGCGTCAGGTCTGCGATTGGCAGCCTCTCTTTAAAGGGTATTCAAGGTGCCAGAGTGAAGGAAAAGTCAATATTGATCCGGAGACTGTGTGCATTTTGTTGGGCAGATGCTAATTCGTAGGTCCTCTCTCCTGTTTAGGTCAGGAAGAACAGCTGCTCTTATAATAGCGCACTGAGGATCGAGCTCAAAATGCACACCGGCTATTTTAGTGCTTGGCGTGAAGCCGGTGGAAGAGCACAGGGGTTTTGAGTGAAGTCGCTGTAATCAATACTGCTGTTTTTCCTGAGGACTCTGGTTGTCTGCACTGGGATAGAAGACTAGAATTATTACAGTTTCATTTTAGATTATCCTAGCCACCTGGACGAGGGCCATGAGACTGGTGTTTAATGAATGTGCACGCAGAGTGATGTCATCACTAAAATATTGCTTACATCTGTTTTACACATATGGCTGTAGTAAATATCTGCCTTTGGTCAAGAGCAAGCCTTCATAAATATGGTGAACGTGGAAATGATAGAAATAAAATGATGGACTGTTTTCACAAGACTGATGATGTATTTTAACAATTACCCAACAGTTGTTTATATTTTGAGTTTTTTTTTAGAAAACTATACAGATTCTCTGAAAAACTTGCCTATATAAATATATATACACACACACACACACACACACACACACACACACGCAAGTATATTATATAATTGCGTGTTTGAATCATGCAAATAAAAAAGTGTTTCCAATAGGGCAGTCCCTGACTAAAGATTTTCTTAGTCAAGCGGTAGTCATTTATTAAAGCCATTAGTCGACTAATTGCCCATATAATAGATTTATTTAATTAGACCTGCTTAAGCAAATACAGGGGAAACGGTTTTAGTTTAAGGGCTGGGAAATAATGTCATTCGTAACATTGTTTTACATTGTACAGAAATACTATAATAATAAATGAGCAATTAATGAGAATACAAAACCATTTCTGGATGTTTTTTAAAAACGTACCTAAGCTATATACCGACTATTCTGGTCGACTAACAACAAGTCGCCTGTTAGAGGGTAGCCCTAGTTTCTATATTCTGCATATGATTACATTACATTTTAACATGCATTTCTAGTCATTTAGTTTTCTAGGCTTTGACTGCTTCAAATATCAAATACACAAACACACCATTGTCAGAAAACACATCTTAGTAAGTAATTAATTTACATAAAAGGTCAATTTTTCAAACAGTATGAAAAAATCATATAGATAGAAACTATACATACATCATACGTACAGGGAAGCTAAAATGCTCCAATGAAATGTATCTTCAAACTAAACATCAAATGAAAAATAAGTTTTAGTTTTAATACGTTGCCAAACAAAAAAGCCTCTACACTAAATAAAACAAATAAATAAAATATAGGCTAACCGCACAATCAAAATATGGACAGTTTTAACCGTCTATAAAGTTTTTTCCCAATTTTTAAATCAATATTTTTCAGAAAGCAACACAAGTTTTCCTAAATAGAAGTAGAAGTAGTGAGCTCCATGTGTCCATGTCTTCTTCATGATGTACTCAGCTTTAAAGGAAATGCACTCCAATGGAGTAATGGAATGATCCCACACTTTCGGTTTCCTTCCCGAAATGATTAGCAGGTGGATTTGCCAGATCCGTTTAACGAGATCACACGTAATTGTCCACCAAAGTATTTTTTAGCTGCAGAAACATGAGTGCTAAAATGCACAGCTGTGAGTGCTTCTCCAACTGTCAAAGGCTGACTACGGTACCTGCGTTTAGCTCACTTATCACATACACCTTGGTATTTTTTTCACAAATGATAACTTAGACGACCAAGTCTGTATTGGTCAACTATAGATTAGTCCACTGTTAGGGAGCAGCCCTAGTTTATTTATGTAGCACCAATGTCCCGCATTTATTTCCACTGTTTGCACACACATGTACTGAAACGATTATAAAGCTCAACTTCACTTGACTTTGCCCGCTCTTTCTGGTGCATTCTCTTCATATAAAAATCTAATCCATTTCACTGTTGCCTTTTCGGAAACTGGGATTCTGTATAAAGACACCTGTGAGTTTCTACATTTGAATGCAGAGCAGACTACATGCTAGGATGCTTTCATTGTTCAAATGCAGAAAAAACAAAGGTACCATCATTAGTCATTTTGCAATCTACAAATAGATCTAGATAGAAGAGCGGAGTCCAGTTTGCTTGGAGGCAAGCACAAGTGAAGAAGTAAGTGGTTACATATAAACCAGCATGAAATTCAGACAGGTCAGTTGTCAATTACGGCATATAGAGTAAACTGAGTCCACTCAGACAGTTCACAAAAAAAGCTGTATGCTTTCACTTCAACTTGTCTGAGCTAGCAAACACAGTAGAAAACAATTGTGAAAAATGAAAATTTAATCTAACTAATTTAATTAATAAAAGATTTTGAAAAATGATTGTCATTAAGCAGCAAATTTACACTTGATAATAATGAAAACAGTTTTTAAGCATCAAATCCTACATAATAATAATAATAATAATGATAATAATAATAAATTGAATTAAATTATTTCTAAAGGATTATCTGACAGTGACTACTAGAGTAGTGATTACTGAATATTTAGATTTGCCATCACATAAACGAATTACAGTTTAACATACTTTATAGTCATATTTTATTATTTGAACAAAAAAAATTGTAATAAAATTTCACAACATTATTTATTTTACTGTAGTTTGGATCATTCTTTGAACCATCCTGCATAAGTAAAAACAGGCTTATTTCCAAAATGATATCAGTAGAGTTGTTGAGGAAACATAAGTGAATCCGCATCTTTACCTAACACACCGAGCAGTTGACAAAAGCCTCTCTTGTTGTTGTCTCTCAGGGCTTTCAGAGGCCTTGTTGAGCGATTAGGCCTGTTGTTAAAGTGTGTTGTGGTCTCTGTGCTGCACCCTCAAAGGACACAATGATGGATGTAATACAAATATCCCTGTCCTAGTGAGATTATCCCAACATCTTTTGAGAAAGGAGGAGGAAGTGACTAGACAGAAGTCCAGAAAGAACGAGTGGGCATTTAATAGTTATGCAGTCCGTGCTTGGCTTTCTGAATGGGGCACAGGAGCCTAGTATGTATTCATGGGCTGTGATCGAGGAGGGAGAGATTCGTAACGGACTGAGAAATTCGGGTGAAGGGCAGAGAACAATTTGAGATACATTAGGCACACTTCCTACCCCACACTTCCTCCCTTGTTTCAAAGTGATTGATAGTACACCTCAGCAGCCTTTTTCCTAATAGAAAGCTGGGCTCTTCATGAGGGGAACAGCATATGTCTCATTTTACACAGGAGAATAGAAAGGCTATAAATGGCTCAGCCAAAAGCAAGCAAGCAAAATCTGTGATGACGATATTTCCTGTCTGCAAAACAATAAAAAAAGCACTTGCAGACTTATTTTTTTAAGCTGACTTTCATCATAGTACAAAATTAAAACTACCAAATCTGCAAAGAGCTTCCGGAAATGGTGTTAAAAAAAGTTGCCCAACTTGCGTTGCAGGCTGCTGAATTGATATTTTTCAGTCACGTGACCTGTCCAGAGACCAGGCGGGCAAAACAATGGACCGTAATGGCAGCTTACACTAGGATCTTCATGTGAATTCAGTCAAATTTCCTTCTGCTTTAAATTACGAATAACTGGATCACATGTCAATAAAAAAAATAAAAAAAATATGAATATAAAATGTTAATGTCTTGGGCACTTGCGACCCATATGCAGCAGTGGTTCCCAACCTTTTTTTGCCTGAGACCCCCTTTTCCCCTGGAAAATATTATAAGGCCCTGTTGTGGTTTCTGGCTGTTTTCTTAATGAATCAAGCTCAGACTGGTGTTATGAATATCAGAAGAATATACTTTATTGGAATATTTCCCAAAAAAGCAGAGACAGCCTGGAACAGACCCATCTCAGTCTCTCCCCAGGACAAATCCAATGTCCCTCAAATTTGCTACCTCCTTTATCCTTGCTTCCTCCCACCTTTGTGTTTTCACAGCTGTTTACTGGTTCAACAGGCCTCTCCCAGCTCCTACTCCTTTACGACCCCTATTTAAAGACCCCTCTTCTTGTTGGCCCTTATAAATGTACAGATCTAATATAATCATCACCGTTTTTCCACATACAGTTCACATTTAGTAATCATGACTAGAATCTATGTTTCAAACATCTAAACTGGACTCTTCTCTCCCATACAGTATGTGTCTTTTCAAATATACATGACAGTTTCAACATGTGTTGTATACATTTCATGCCTTTCTGACGCAGATGGATCTCAATGCATCCCCAAGTCCTCTCTCATGCTCTTTTATGACCCCTTTGCCTTAACCTATCACCTGTTTTCAAAGATATATAATGGCAGATTCGTAGGGCCCTCCACTCACCCAATTAAATGTGTCTTCATATAGGTTTAGTAAATAAAAATCTTCTTCAGCCCCCCTCTACATTTAATATTACTGCTCATATAAGTTTGCAGATGTAAAGATGACAAAAAAATGTTTTCAAACAAACGGCATGTTTATGACTATATCTAGATATATTTTTATGCACAAATAATAGCCTAATGTAAAATATAAAAGCAAAACATCAGTAGGCCATTTGTAACAAAAAAACGTAAGCCTTTGCGCCTTGTGGTCAAAAACTGCTCTGGGCTTATCGGGGTATTAGGGATGAGTCGTCTGCAAATGTCTTACTAATTTGGACGGTCTCATGCATTCGTTAGCAAGAACTTTGACGCAGAAAATGCACTGTGGCTGGGTCAGGGACTCTTTGCTTCGAGAAAATGGAAAAAAACTATAGTTCAGGTCACTATCTGGGTATTTCCTGCATTTCGTGTTTCCAGTATTGCAAGTGCTGCGACTTGAAATGTTTGGAGCTTCGACCCCAGATTAATAAAGGAATTAAGCCGAAAAGAAAATGAATGAATGAATGTATGCTTCCAGATTGTATGCTTCTTGCCTCTTTTTTTTTGCTTAAAGATGTTGATCTTCCTCTTAATAGTACTGCATATTAGTGCCTATCTGTCTGATCAAAACGCATTTAAAACATGTCCATATAGACCCAACCATGGTTTCCGCTACATTCATTCTTCCATGGCGGGGCACCACGCCAAAATTGATCCCTCCACGGCTACATTACAGCTTCTCAATCAACACATTCAGTCATGTTTTTTTTAATAGCGGCTGATAATCGCACCAATGCGTATTAAAAGGTAAGTGAATTATAACAGCAGCGGACTTTTCTGTAAAAGTAGTAGTGCTGTGCGTTATTTGTTTACCCTTTAAGGTTACGTGCTGACTGACTGTTTCACTTTACTTCAGAATGCATGAATACATTCATGAATATTCCTTGCAAATCAAATAAATGTGTTTATTTAAGATAAATAAGAAGATCTGCGCTTGAGCAGCGTATATTTGAGGGGGCGTGCAAGAAGTTTTATGCACGAGCAGAGGAAATCGGCACGCAAGCAAAGAGATTTGCATGCTTGTTGGCTATTACATAAATGCGAATGCGATCTTGTAATACTGTGCTTACGAAATTTGTCATTGAAATAACTTCACAGGTTGTTGGTAGATCTGTGTAAAAAAGGCCTGCCGCCACAGCTGGAAAAAATCCTAGAGGAAACACTGACAATCATGATCCATTAATCACTAGCTTACAAATAAATGTACAGTCTATACAGATTAAAAAGATTTATGACTATTGGTGTTCCTGTAGGATCAAAAATGATGGAAAATGTACCCACTTAAAGAGCTATTTATTGCAGCGTTGTCTTCATCTACCATGCAGTGAACTCAGTGCTACTGCTCATCTTCCACATTCCACAGTTAAACAGTACACTTAATGAATGATAGGCAAACATTTGCATGTACTGTTACCACAGACCAGCCGTGAACACTATTTTGATTAATAAAAACTGTCAATTGAAGGATTATTATAATATAGCTAAAAGCACAAAACTGCGAAGACCATAAAGATTTATTATTATTATAATTTTTTTGCAGTCTAAAACTTGTAATTAAATAATTTAATTTAGTAATTTCAAAACTTTTAATCAAATTGTCTGCTGCACAAAAAAATAGATCACATAATCTACCTTTTACACAGTAAAATCACTGAACAGTAGGGACTACAAAGCACATTTGTGACATTCAGCCTAGCACTTTAACATCCCTGCATACTTAATCACTAAAGGGATCATTACTTAGAAGCTGCTAATGAGAAAACACTAGTGTGCTCCCTTTTGATGTGTGAGACTGATAGAATGACATCTACCAAAAGCCCTCCCAGCATGCAACAGACCACGCAGGGCAGCAACTGCGCCCTTGAACTCTTGTTTACGCCATAGTGTAAATCACAGTCCAGGCTGAAGGACTCCAAAAGTGTTCAATGACTAATATTGATAGCTTTAATGTTATGTGACGCCATTAAGGGAACACCCCTTTGGCAGGAAAAACAATGCTATCTCCGCTGCCCGCCAAGTCACAAGCTGAGAGATTTCTTTTTTTGAGCCAAAATGGCTGACAGTATCAATAGGGTTTAATATAGAGTTGTCCCAGCTATAGCAGCTTCAACTTTTCTGGGAAGGCTTTCCAGAATGTTTAGGAGTGTTTTTTAGGAAATTTGACAATTCTTTTAATAGCATATTTGGTAGGTCAGGCACTGATGTTGGCAAGGAGGTTTGCCTCACAATCGTCACTCGAATTCATCCTGAAGGTGTTCTGTTGGATTAGTATCATGTCTCTTTGCAGGCCAATTCCTCAACTCCAAACTTACTCAATGTCCTAATGGACATTGCCTTGTACACTGTGTGCAGCCATGTTGGAACAGAAAGGGGCCATCCCCAAATTTATTAGTATGAAATATTCAAAAATGCTGCACAATATAAAGTTTCAGCAACAATATCACAATTTGCTCAACTGCAGTAGTCACATCCATCTCAGGATGTGCAATGTTACATTGGAATTATAATGAACCAGGAGCTACAGTTCAGAACTAATAAGTTTGTGGAGTCATTTCAAAGTTTAACCATAATGGAAGTCACTGAATACTACGCAGAGAATGGTGCTGCATGGTGGTTAAGTAGTTAGCCTCTGCTAGAAAGTCGCTGGTTCGAGTCCTGGCTGGACCAGGAGGCCTTTCTGTTTGGAGTTTGTTTGTTCTTCCCATGTCTGAATGCGTATCCTTCAGGTGAACTGGGTTTCCTCACAGTCTATGGTTTCTGCTACATTCATTCTTTCATGGCGGGCAACCACACCAAAATTCATCCCGCCACAGCTACATTACAGCTTCTCATTCAAAACATTCGGTCGTTTTTTTAAATAGCGGGTTATAATCGCACCAAAAACGTATTAAAAGGCAAGTGAATTATAACAGCGCAAACTTTTCTGTAATCGTAGTAGTGTTGTGTGTTCTTTGTTTAACCCTTTAGTGACGTGCTGACAGACTGACTGAATGACTGACAGGTGCTTGATGCGTGAGGCCAGCAAACACGGCGTAGATTTCAGTTATGATGAACACAGTTTCCATAATTATATTTTATTTATAGATAAAGGTCTGTGGTTCTGCATTCAATGACTTTATCTTGCTGGAGTTTATAGCAATTTCACTTTACTTCAGGACGCATTAATGCCATTCTGTAGGTCTGTTAAAGACATTCATAAATATTCCTAGCAAATCTAATGAATGTTGGAGACATACACGTTACATAAACGCACTCAATCACACTTCAGCAGCATTTATTTGAGAGCGCACAAGAAAATATGCACTTGAGCAGCATATATTTGAGTGCGCGGAAGAAGTTTTGTGCACTGACAGAGGAAATCGGCATTAGAGCACAGAGATTGAGATGCTACATGCTGACAGGCTATTACATGACTGCGATCCCGACATTTGTCAATGAAATAACACCACATGTAGTTGGTAGATCTGTGTAAAATGCCCAACAGAGTCTGCCGCCACAGCTAGAAAAAATCCTAGAGGAAACACTGCAGTTTAAAGGTATGCAAGGTAAGTTAATTGTATAAATTAAATTAAACGTAGTACATGTATGTGAATGAGTGTGTAGGTACATCCACTGTGTAAAGAGTAAAAGTAATTGGCAGTTCCCTGACAAAGCAATGAAAAAGCCAAAAGAAACTGAATGAGTGAGTGAGTATGCAGAGTTATTTTACATTTGATTATTCAATTTCTCACCATTTACTTTATTTTATTTTTGATATTTTGTAATAATCCATGCTTGTAATTTGTTTGATACTTTTTGGCATGACTCACTCCCCTACAGAATTAGCCCAATTAATCTCTATATTAATGAATTCTTTCTAAATACAGCTATTCCAGCCATCTGGTAAAATTGCATTCATACCCCAATATATATTGCAGAAAAAATAATTATCATAATGTCAGATTTTATTAATTTTGTGCAGTGCTAGTCTGCAGTGTGCTGAAGCATAAAGCATTTCTTTCACTGGAACTAAGAGGCCAATCATATCCCCTGAAAAACAACCCCACACCATTATCCCCGTCCACCAAACATTACATTAAGCACAACGCAGTCAGGCAAGCACCATGCTCCTGGCAACCACCAAACCCAGACTCATCCATTAGATTTCCAGAGAACACATCTCCACTGCTCTAGAGTCCAGTGATGGCATGCTTTACTACAGCATTCTGGGCATTGCACTTGATGATGTAAGGCTTGTATGCAGCTGCTCGTCCATGGAAAACCATTTCACTAAGCTCTCTAAACTCTTCTCGAACTAATTTGAAGGCTACAAAAAAAGGTCTGTAGATATTGACTCTGGAGAAAGTATATAATGGAAAATATTATATATAAAGATGGAAAATATGTTGAATTAAAGAATAATGTGCCCAAAGTTAAGAAACCCCCAATTTATTTGAAACTTCTCTCAAAACAAAACAAAACAATAAATTTCTTAGCTGTTGGATGATGGTCTTTTTCTTAAGTTAAGCATAAAAAACAAAACAAAAAAACTGGTCAATGATTCAGACAAAAAAAAAAACATTGAGTAAAATGAAATATGTTGATCTACTTTTGCGTTGATTTAATGACAGATAATTAAGGAATGAAACTTCATAATGATGGTATCCGAAACGTCAAATCTTATTCAATCAGCATACCAATACATTTTCCAAACATTCAGTTATCTAGCAATAAGGATGTCCTTAAGCTGAGCTTAAAACGCAAGGTTTCCCAATTAGGACTTCACAATACAAACAGTTTGAAGTAGCTCCAAGAAACCATGCTTCCCTCTACCACAACTGAATCTCTTCTTCATTCACCCACTCACCTATTATACATTCCAGGTGTCTGACCAGCGCCCTCTAGTGCCCTGTAGTTCCATTAGAACAGCATTATTTCATTATTCCATGGACAAAAAAAAAAAAGAACAATAGACATGTATATATTCAGTCATTTATTTTCATTTCAGCTTAGTCCCTTTATTAAACCAGGGTCGCCACAGCGGAATGAACCGCCAACATGTGTGTGTGTGTATATATATATACACATGTGTGTGCACGTGTGTGTGTAATAATATACTATAAAAAATGTTTAAATACATTTTAAACAAAAAATAAGTAGACATTTATTCACATTATGATGAATAATTATATCTGAAGCCATTTGTTTTCTGATTTAAAAAAGACCTTGTACTTAAAATGTTGCACATATTAGAATTTTACAGTCAAGACTATATTTGTGAAAATGACCTATTTTTTTTTCACAGGATTAATTATGATTTAGAGCTCACTACACTTGAAATCTTATGTTTATGCATTTTCATGGTACATAAGTTAAATTAACTCATATTTTTAAGTTATAGGACCAAAATGCAAAACTTTAAGTTATGTTCAGTCAACTTTACTTAATTGTTTAAAAGGCAACATTAGGGTTTTCAATGTACAAACAAATCCAAATGTTTTGGCTACCCGCGCTACTCGCTTAATGTCAGGTGACTCACGCTGCATTCAACTGTAGCTCGTGCTGTATTGAACAGACAACGTCACTTTATAACAATAGAGTCCATATTTCGACTGAACTAAATTTATTTTTGATGTCTTGGTCACACTATTTGGAAAGCCGGAACAAATCGCCTCGGGGGCCGGGTTCGGGCCACGGGCCGCCAATTGAATAGCCCTGTCTACGTCAATGACGTACTCATCTACCCCCGAAACAGGTCGAACATCACCATCATGTCACACAGGTCCTTCAAAAGCTACGAGATCGCCACCTCCACCTGAAGCTGGAGAACTGCGAGCTCCATCAGTCCTGTGTGCAGTTTCTCGGCTAAGTCATCAGCCTTTCCGAAGTCTAAATGGACAAGGGGAAATTACAATCCATCCTCGAAAGGCCACAACCCAACAATGTAAAAGTACTATAATGATTACTGGGCTTTGATTTCATTTCAGTGTCTTTAACTCGCTACTCACCTCACTCCTAAAGGGAAAGCTGTAGTCCCTCCTTTACTCTCAGCAGGTAAACTGATTCCGCTATTTGTTCCACAAAGAACCTGGTCCCATATCAGTATTGACTTTGTGAGTGTAAATCCTACATATAGGCAAACTAGGCAGCCACCTAGGGCAGTAGCACACACAGGACAGCAAGTTGGAGAGAGATGTGATAACAATAACAACAAAAACCACAACATCAAAGGGACATTATTGCTGTATTTCACTACCTTTATAAAAAGTCCACTTCAACTTATAGAAACATGGAAATACACACACACATATATTTACACTTACATATAACAGCATTAAACTGCTGCCAATTCCAGCCTTAATTCTGCGTGAAAGAAGATCAAAAGAACCAGGCCTTTCCCTGTGTACTTGCTGAAATATATCTTTATGAAGTATGCATTCTAAAGCATGTGGACACATCAAACACATTACAACATCACTTATATGAGCACAACCTCAGAGCAAGAACACCTCCAAAGCAGAGGAATCGATCAGAATTTCCACCAAGCAATCTTCTATAGAGTGTAGATGGCTATTTATGCGCAGAGATAGATAGACTGCATTATTTGCAGCCCTAGAGAGTAAAAACATTGGATTAAAATACAAAAAGCAATCAGAATGTCAATTGTTGTTACAAGGACTGTATTTTGTATGCAAAGGATATCCTTCCTTGAAGGCAAAACCTAAGAATCACTTGACCTAAAGTTCTGTCTTGATTTCTATTCATGAACAGGCTAAAAAATGCATATAGGCCACACACAGAGAGTAATATCTCAGACACAGTGTACAGATAAACTCAAAAAAACTAAACATGCAGTTGTGAGATATAGATTTAAATCAAATCTGCAATCACTAATATTAATTTTGCTTAAAACACCTGACCAACCGTATTAAGCTGCATCCTTTGAGATTAAACTGTTTGTATTAAGCACACACTCTGAATTTAAGAAATTGGATTTTAAAAGGAGTGTTTCAGGTTCAAAATAAGTTACGCTCAATCCACAGAATTTGTGACAAATTAAAATTACCTGTTAGTTTATTCATCCTAGGGCCATCTAAGATGTACAGTAAATAAGATTTTAGCTGAGTGTGGTTCTTGGAGGATTGCCAGATTTTTGCAACAAACTAGAGAAATGGACAAATAAAACAAGCCCGATAATATAACAACTCAAAATATGCCATAAAAGCCCATTCATAAAATACATACTCACTGTTAAAACAGTTAAAAAAATAATGGATGGGGGCAAATGCTGAACAACTTCAGTTAACACCAAACTTGTGAAATTATAAACATTAAACATTAAAAATATTCCTAATTAAATTGTAAATCGTGAAGAGTCCTTCTAATCAATTACCATGCAAATGAAAAGTCACACTCGCAGTCTTTCCTTTAGTGCTCCTGCACCTCACAAAATTGAGTTTGCCTTAGTTGCATCATCTGTGCAGCTTTTTTCATTGGTAGAATATAAATTTGGTAGAGTCAAATTTTATATTTAAATATAATTGATGCAATATATCAATCCTTTAACACGTGAAATAAAACAATCAACAAATAGTTAGAAGTAGCCCAATCCTTGGTGATTAATGAAATGCAAGCTAGTGGCTTCAGGCACTTTGGGGGAAAACCCAAACCTCATACCTGATAACCTTTCAGGTCTTATGAAGTGAAACAGTCAATTGTTTACAACAGAGAGAGAGAGGATATGTATTGAGTGTAGGGAAGCACTGGATTTTCAGCCACGAAAAATTGTCCATAAATGGCATTCAGCTGAAAAACACTAAAATAAGAGACTCCCCCCCCCCCCCCCCCCCCCCCCCACCCAGCTGGTTTTACTCTGCCATCAGCCAAAGTCACTGCATGGTGTAAAACGGCTTTCAGACTGGAAATGTAAAATGTTGCTCTATAAAGCTCATTCACTTCAATGGCTTGCGCCTCTTGCATCAACCAAAGCACACAAGCATGCACTTAAGCATGCAGCCTAAAAAAAAAAAAAAAAGTTGGTGAGCATGCATTTATTAGGTGAGCATTAAGCACACATGCTCACCAGAAAAGCAAATTCCGATCAAATAACGCACAGACAGGACATCTTGTGATCACATCTTGTGATCGTTAAAATAAAGTATAATTAAAGTTATTAAGCTAAATTTAAAAGGTCTTTAAATTAAATAAATATTATTACAAATTATTACAAAGCATTTTCAGTTTTACTTTTATTTTTTAAGTGCATCCAAAATTTTCTGTATCGGCACAGAATTTCCATTTCCATGCTTAATTAAATATGTTGTGTTGTTCAACAAAACAGAACTTGTACACTACAGATATATATAGAAAAAATAACTGTAAACAAGAGTTTTCGGTCATGAATACATTATTATACGAGAATTATATTCACAGTCCAGACTCAGCCCGGGACCTCTTACAAAAAAACCAACTAAGGCAAATAATATTCAGATACTTGCAAAGACCAATCATTTCACTTCAAAACATCTCAATGTACATTCAGGAGCAATAGGTATTTCTTTTGTTTTGCCTGTAAGTGCAGTCAATAATCTTCTGTAATGTTTTACTAAAGAAAAATTGAGGGTCATTTCCATTTCTGAAACTATTATTTTTAATTAATACATGCAAAAAACTCATCCTACAAATAAAGCAATCTGGACAATTCCTTTAAATAGCAGGTCACATTTTACAATAAGGTTTCATTAGTTCATGTATTTACTAACATGAACTAAGTATGAACAATACAGTACAGCGTTTATTAATCATAGTTTAACATTTAATAATGCATTACTAACATATAAATTCATGTTTGTTAACATTAGTTAATACACAATGAGTTGACATGAACTAACAATGAACAACTTTATTTTTATTAACTAACATTAACTAATATAGCCTTATTATTTTACAAAAGAACTGAATACTTCTGTTAAACCTGTGTACTATTTGAACTGTAATTCTGTTTAAAATATAAAACTTGGTTATTTCATGCTTAATGGTGTTGCATTGCCATGGAAACAAACAGTGCAAAACTTGATGTAAAATTAGATATACTGTAGCTCTGTTGTTTATTTTGCACATTCACGATCGCCAAAGATAATTCCAAAAAGCAAATAAAGTATGGGTGATTCAAATGACGCAAGAAGATTATGATTTAAGAGTAAAGGTATAACAAGGATTAATAATGGTGTGCAATGTGTTCACACACACTGAATAATTTGTGGCAGCCCAGCATAATTTCAAAACTAGTCACCACAAACAAGCATGATCATGCTCAAAAAAACACAGTCTTCAGTTTCAATGTCATTATTCTCATTTAGTTCTTTCTGTAATGCCTGATAAAACATTATTTGAGAGCTCAGCGCTGCTTTGATTATAGCCGCTACCGGAAAAATACTATTTCTAATGCACCAAAAGCACTTCCTGCTGGCAGAGAGTCAATTTGCATTTACAATTAACCTATCTGCTGTGTCCTTCAGACAAATGCAAAACTAAACTTAAATATAAGTAAATAATTAGTAAATGTAAGTCAATTAAATTACATTACAATACATAATATATTTTCCCCAGGGCAAATGGCACATACTGTACATAGAGTGTAAGGGTGCACTCACACTAGGTCTTGCCTTGAACCAAGCCCGGGTGCAATTGTCCCCCCTCCCCTGACGGAAAGCACTCATACTGCATTTTTACCTTTTGAGCTCGAGCATGCTTACATCATTGATGATGCTCTTGCTCAGTACAATGGAGATTTCTTTAGTTATATTGTTTTGTATAGTTTTGAGTAGTTTGGGATGTCATAAAAATGATCATAAAAGTCCTCAAGCTGCACGTACTAGGAGGTTTGCTCAAGGTGGCAGCTGATGTGCAGCAAAGTCTCTTTAAGGCAAGTCATTTCACTCAGTGGCCATCTTTGAAAAGCCTCTCGGGCAGTATGCTCGGGCATTCTGTCTGAATGAGAAAACATCAAGCTCTCCAAAACTGCTTGCCAAGCTTACCATTGAATCTCATATTACGAATCACTAATAAAATTAAACAACTGTTTCTTTAGTTTCATTTTTAAACATCCAAATCCCACAAAATCTGCAGAAACTCACATCTGGTCCGAGCCCCTGCACTGGAGTATCGTCAATCTATAGCAACCGATGATTGGCTTCTATACTAGAAGGCGGGCTTTATTCGCCATATAGTGATCAATGATTGGCTCCTGTACTAGTAGGTGGGGTTTTATTCACCATATTTACCGTTACACTTTTCCCCATTCAAAAAGATTCGAGTTACATTTCTTGTGTATTCTATAGTCTTTGTGTGCAGTGAGGGGTTTGTATCATTGATAAACTACAGTATGACAGTTTGTGTTCACTGAAAAGTAAGAATGACTAATAAATCCATATGAAGCAGTGCCTTAAAAGTGACGTCCTCAGTTTCTTGCACAGGAGCGCTTTGCACTCACACTACAAGCATACTGTGCTCGAGCCAAGCTGAGCCATGCTCCTCTTCCAATCACGTCAGGGCCGCCCTACCGAACCACAATTGGGCACGGCACAGAGCACTCACACTTGTCAAACTAGGAAATGGGGGTCAAATACGCCCAGACACGGTTCGGATAGCCTAGTGTGAACACATCATAAGTCTGCAGGAAACATTGGTTTGGCATTACCAAGAGGAACACAGCTTCAAATCAAATCTCTACTAATTATAGAGTTTAGATTCTCTGCCCGAGCCAGAGCCCCAGCCCAGACTTGATATTTCCTTGATATTGTTTTTTTTTGTCATTATTTAATTAGCCTACTTGGGTGGAAAGCTATGCTATAATTACAAATATTATACAAACATTTTAGCAAAGTTGGCCTTAGCAACAAGTATGAGTCTACAAAGTTGCACAATTTGCAACACACCACGTGTCCAGGGTTCTTGCACCATTTTAAAAGTAAAATTTAATGCTTTTTAAGGCCTTTTTAAGACGTCAACAAATATAAGACTCAAAATTTTTTTAATTTCTTTGGAATAGGCTACTCAATTTAATGTCCACGTTAGATTTAAATGAATTGTGCCTCGATAACCCACAGTACCTGCCTTTTGGGTGTCTGGCGATGAAATTAAACTGTTATAGCTGACTGTGAGGTGGCGTCTGAACTAGAGCTGTAATCGGGCCATAAAAGTTAGGCCCGATAGGGCCCGAGCCAGAAAAGTACATATTGATTGACAGCTTTTAAAAAGCCTGAACCCATTTATAGCCCGACATTATTCAAATGTGCACATGCACACAGCTCTTTTGCCTTTTTTCATGAATGAGTCATTTATGTGTTAACATTACTTAAGTTGGAAGTTGGAACAAAAAAATAAAATAAGTCCTCTTGTAACATCTCAGCACTTTAAAAAGGCCTGGGTACATACACTTAGCCTTTAAAATGGCCAACACACCAATAAAAATACGTTTTTCTTAACAAATGAAATTAAAATAAATGATAAATGATGATGGGTATTTGGCAATAATGAAATTAAGATAAAGGCTCTGTGGGATTTGTTTTGCCACTTCTCTTCACAATCTGCATTAAGGTGACGGTGAAGCTGAATAATAAAAGATTAATGCCAACATTAGCCTATATACTCTGTCTACATTATGATTTTATGGTTTCATTTTAATATTTAGTTATAATTTGAAAATTCCTTACTCATCAAGATTAGGCTATGTGTTTTTGTGGGGGAACATCATTGAATCCACTGTAAATGGCTTTAGCGCAGTCCTGCGCTCACTGAGCATTATTAACCTGGCTAATTTAGCATGTTTTGGGTATGTGTAGGATTGTTTGTTCATCTTCCACCAGTCAAAAACATTAATTTCATCTTCCCTGTCAGCTTGCTGTACATTGCCGTTGTAGTGTATGAGGGACCGGCAAAATACCTTAGCGGCTAGAATGACTGTTCTTATTGAAATAGCAGCTGGCCTGACCGCAGTCAAAATTCACTCTTTTTGACTTCTCTGTCATCATTTGTTTCACCTTTTACAGCATTAAAATACATCGCTGCACAAACAATTTGATTAATTTCTCGCGCTAATCGAAATGCATCACATCACTGTTCATTTACTGCGCAAGCCCAAGCCCACCCCATCTAAAATTATAGAAATTAAGTCCGAACCCATCCGTTGGGTTCGGGCAAATATCTTCAGCTCTAGTCTGAACTAGTAACATTGTTAGATCTAGCTGCAAACAATGCAGGGATTAACCTGGACCCGCTATGACTAGCTGTTGCAACGTAAGTTACCGCTGGTGCTTTCCTACTTTCATGTGCGACTCGATGGCTTTGAGCCCCATGGTCCCTAACGAAAAGGTCTTTTTGCAGAATTTACACATTGCCTCATTGCCACGTCGTTAAATTTACACTTACCCATCTTTGCATTTTGAACCTCACCTTGACAACTGCGTAATGTCAGCACGCAGGTACAGACCGACGTAAGCGTCTGTAGCCGACCTACCGTAATAAGCTAATAAATCACGAAGACTGTCATTTCTCTCCTGTTTCACACATACTAAATTAATTATTAGATTATTAGATGTTTTACGGTAGACCACTGTGCTTCCCTATCGTCATTAAGGACACCGGCTAAAAATTGAATACCTAACAGCCACTTTACCGTAAATTTAAGACAATTTAAGACCTTAATGTCCCGGATTTAAATTCAAGATATTTTAGGACTTTTTAAGGACCCACGGAAACCCTGGTATCATGCGCAGCAACGATTTAGCTCATGCAACAGCATCTCCTCTGCTGGCACACATTCACACGTGCAAGCAGAAGTGAAGCAGCATATGCGCAGCGCATATGTAGCACAGAAACCATGAGTGTGCTCCACTCGGGCTTGACAACCACCTGTAGGACTCACTCCTCCTGTCTTAATGCACCAGATATTTTGTTAAAAACACTCATATGCTTTACATGTTTGTTCTATGTTTGATTATATAACTACAATTTTTATTTATAGCACTTCATTTTTGCATCTCGTTTAAATACACTATCAACAGCAGCTACGCTAATTATTTTCTTTATACACTATTTCCACCTGGGGATACTCATCCCGAGGCTCCTAAAATTATGCAGTGCCATTGATGCGCTCCAAGACCTGTGAAGAAATCATACCAAGGTATCCATAATCCTGGACCAGGCCTTATCCCTAGCTGATGCTGTGGTGGTCATGGAGAAGCGGAGAGCGTGAGACTGATTCCTGAAAGACCCCAGTGACAGACGAGTCTCTGCATCAATCTCATGGGTCAGCCTGAACATCCGCCGGTGACTTACTCACACCTGCAGTTCACCACGATGAACGTCCGGTGTTTTCCAGCGCCTAGACTGCAGCTCTGCACAAGAAGTTTGGCCAGAGGAGAAATGGTCGTGCCCAACGCAGCCCAAGGTTTTTTTCCTTCACTTCATCAATTGGTGAAGTTTGTTCCTCGCCACTGGCTTGCTTGGGTGGGCTGCACATCGATGGGTTTGCTCTTCAGTGTTTGGACTTTCAGCAGTGAAAAGTAAACCACACGGAACTGAACTAAACTTCAACTCTGAAAACTGGACTGACACAGTTTCAATTTACTAGAACTTCCATGTTAAGCTGCTTTGACACAATCTACATTGTAAAAGCACTATAGAAATGAATATGAATGGAATTGAATGAAAACAGTGCATACAAATCAGTGGATCTTATCGAAATTGCTTCTCTTTACTGTCATTCAATGTGTTTTTGGTCTTTATCAATGTGTCACTTTAATTGAGCATGACCAGAGCCGAAATGATCCCGACACTACTGCTTCAGCTCTGCACTGATACGCTGCTTCTGCGTGCGGTATAAAAGCTCTAATCTGTAAACATGGACACCATACAACATGTGCTGCTCACGCTCTGCTCGGTGTGGTTTTAAAGCATATTAATTTGCATATTATGGGTTTTCACTCTGTAATTGTATACAAAATAATCTGTGTGCATAAGAACTGCGGCATTAGAATGAACAAATGTTTAAAAAATTCAACCATTAAAACACTTTGAATAACTTGTTAAGAGTTCGAAAGAAAAAAACAGGTTTATAAAAAAAGGCAAACACCTCCACATGAAACCAACACTGGTGATAATCATTAAAGACCCTGATCATTATAACAAAGCCTTTAGAAATTCTCTAATGGTAAAATCGTCTATCTCATAAGCTTTTCATTAATTAATTTGTTCTCTCCACCCGTTGCTGTGATGTCACACACAGTGAGTCACTCACACAGCTTAACAGAGAGCACATTTAAAATGAACAGCTTTTGACACCTCATCTATTTTTTTTCAAGCCAAAAAGAAGCTGTTAATTTACATTCAGGGAGATGATTGATCACATGTTTAATAACAGTGCTCACAGCAGAGTGAGTCTTCTGTAATGACAAAACAAAAACTAAATAACTAAGCAAGATGCAGACAACCACACGTGCAGTACAATTAGAATGTATAAACTTGCAGTGCAATGCATTGCAGTTTTGTAGATATAACAGATGTGTTTTCTCATCACTCAGTCAAATATTAGTTTGTATAATGTGAATTTTACAATGTTGTTTCTCTCACAGATGTGTGGGGCATCAGCACAACCAGCGACAGCGAGGTTGTTTTACAGCACAGTCTGCTTGCACAGTCATGTCTCTATCAGGCTGACCATGAAAATCTCAAAGACCGGCATCTGTTGTAGTCAATTCGCCAAGAACAGGTATTCAGATCTCAACCAATGAGTGCACGCTGTGAATGCCATCTGTAGAAACTCAGCCTTGGACAATCAGAGACCTTGATGTGAGTTCTGCCATAGAATCATTTCAACAAAAAAAAAATAAAAATGCAAACAGAAACAGTTTGATGGTAAAAAGTAACTTTTCAAAAATATGCTGGTTATTTTGCAGTTTGAAAAACAAACACTTTACTTGTTTAGAAAGTGAGCTCTCAAACAACCTCTGCCTTAAACTAAAGCGTAGAAAGGAATTTGAACCATTTTAATTGCATTGAGGATTACTGGAAAGGACTGAGTAAAACCCTGTTAAAATTTTTCTGCTCTAAAATACAAAAAAAAAAAAAAAAGAATTTGCAGTGTGAAAAAAAAAACAGGACAGACTTTCTCTTGTGTTTTAATTTATACAATTTTCCATTGAAAACTGAATGGGCTGTAAAAAGGAGGCGTTAGGTTATATTAATTTTTAGTTATCTAGAACTATACATGTGTCACGGGCACACAAGGAAGACAAGGATAGTTATCTCTTTTTGTCAGTTTATTCAAAACAATGTGGATAATTCAGTGGGAGAAGCAGGCAAGCGGTATTTGCAGACAATAGGTCCTCCATCAACCACCAGAATATAATAGTCACTGCCCTAATTCATAGCATATGCATCCACAGGTGATAAGAAACATCCACAGGAGAAGAGAGACATCCACGGAAAAAGGCGAGTGGGGGAGAAGGTGAGGTGGACCATCAGACTTCGATTCCAGCCGATGAGTGACTGGAATAGGTGAGCTTTTATAGCGAGTGATGATTGATGGTGCAGGTATATATAGTTAGTATTCGGGTGATTGTGCATGGGTGTGGTGAGAGGTGGCTGGTGAGGGAGAGCAGTAATTGGAGCTGCAGCAACAAGATGGTGAGTGAGAGTGGGGATTGGAACAGCAGGAACGAGCCAGGGATGTGACAGTACACCCCCCTCGACGGGTGACTCCAGGCACCCTGGACCTGCGGCGGGCACGACCACGCCCTCTGGGAGCAGGGCGATCTGGATGTTGGTGATGGAATTTAACAAGGAGAGTCAGATCTAGTATGTCATATAGGGGTGTTCATGACCTCTCCTCGGGACCAATTCCTTCCCTGTCGACTAGATACTGCAGTCGACCATTCCGCCGCCGGGAGTTGAGAATCTCCTTGACTTGGTAGATGTCATCAACGATGATTTCAGCTTGGTTGGCAGTAGGGCTTGAACAAGGAAAGATGAAAGATGGGTGGAATTCTGTAATGTGGAGGTAGATTAGGACGAAAGGTGACTGGGTTGATCTGGGAGAGTACGGTGAACGGTCCTATGTAGCAGGGACTCAGGGACTTAGCAAGGCAGACGGAGGCGGATGTCCCATACTATGTTTTCCTGCTGGTAAATGGGATTAGGTAGGCGACGACAATTGGTGGTGTTGGTATACCTCTGTACTGCCTGCTGGAGATGGACATGAGCTGAGTCCCACACCCTCTTGCTTTCTCGAAACCAGTGATCCACTGCGGGCACTTCTAAGGTCTTGCCGGATCATGGAATCAGGGAAGGTTGGTATCCAAAACACATTGAAAGGGTTTTAGACCGGTGGAGGATTGGCGGAGGGAATTCTGTGCATACTCAGCCCATGGTAGATACTGGCTCTTGGTATTTTGATGTTGGTTGCAGTAAGTCTGGAGGGATCGGGAAATCTCGGTCGGACTGACAGAGTCAGACGCTCTGTCTGACTGTGGTCTGTGGATGGTAGCCGGAGGATAGGCTGACGGTGGTGCCCAGGAGCCGAAAGAACCCATCAGACCCTGGAGATGAACTGTGGACCCATATCCGATAAAATGTCCTCGGGGAGCCCATAGTTACAGAACACATGGTTGAAAAGGGCTTCGGCCGTTTCGAGAGCTGCAGGGAGACCCTTCAGGGGGATTAGTTTGCATGACCTAGAAAAGCATCTACTACTACAAGAATGGTGGTATACCCTTGTGAGGGGTGGTAGATTGGTTGTAAAGTCCACTCTTAGGTGGTCCAGGTGGTGGTCCAGGTTACCTTCGGGCAGATGGCAAGGTGTGGTGGTGATGGCAGAGACTGAGCAACCCTGGACGTACTGGGTGACGTCCCTGGTTATATTGGGCTACCATTACGTTTGCCAGTTAGCCAGTGACGCCATTCCTCGAGGGCCAGCTTAATGGCTAAAGACTCATGGTCTCCAATGCCATAGTTTTGCTCTGCAGGTGTTAACTTCCTTGAATAGTACGCACACGGATGGATGGTTCAAGGTTTACCAGACCACTAGGAGAGTATGGTGCCAACTCCTGCATCAGCCACATCGACCTCCACTAGCGTGGGATCCGGATGTTAGAGGACAGGTGCAGTAGTAAACATGACTTTTGGGTGTGTTTAAAGGTTTGGCGTGCATCAGGGGTCCAGGTGAGTGAACGCCGTCTGCCTTTGAGGAGGGAGGTTAATAGAGCTGAGAGGATACTGTAGTTTTTGATGAACCATCTGTAAAACTTGGTGAATGTCAGAAACCTCTGCAGCTCCTTCAGGGTTTTGAGTTCTTCCCACTGGGAGACATCGTCCACCTGACCTCTCTCCATGCTGACCCCTTCAGCGGTGATCACGTACCTGAGGAAAGAGATCGAGAATTGGTGGAATTCACATTTTCCGTATTTCAAAAAGAGATGATTCTCTTCGAGCGCTTGAAGACCATCTTGACATGAGACTGGTGTTCTGCTAAACTACGGGAGTAGATTAAGATGTCGTCTATATAAACTATGGCGAAACGATGGAGGAAGTCTCTGAGGATCTCATTCATAAAACTTTGGAAGATGGAGGAATTGTTAGATAGGCAATAGGGCATTACCAGGTACTCATAGAGGCCGGAGGGAGTGATGAAAGCAGTTTTCCACTCGTCCCCTTCCTGGATACAGATGAGATTATACGTGCTACGGAGGTCTAGTTTGCTAAACCTCACAGAGCTCTTCCAGAGCGGCCAAGACCAGAGGTAAGGGTTATGCGAATTTGACAGTGGCAGCATTCAAAACTCTGTAATCTATAGTAATAATCTTTGTGTTTTACGGTGCTTGAAAACTTTTTGGTGAGCTACTGCCACCTCTCACTCCAGTTGGTGATATCGCCAATCAATTATTTGGCTGACACGAGAAACTTCCTTGATGAAAAGATGACTGTAAGAATTATTTCTGAAGCACGACCATAACTCAAGAAGTACATGTTTTAAAGTTCATTTTGAGGTTGTGCTCTTGTTAGAGCTGAATTGGTTTTAAATTTATTCAATGTCTGTTCTGCACATGTGCAAATGTGCCTCGAGCCAACGCACACCTCCCCCATACCAATATACAGCCATATCGCACTGCTACGATGTACAATATGTGTGATATTGCTGAATACATAAATTACACTTTCCTTTATTTTTCTTTTTACTATACATTACTGTTGTATTTTACATTTCTTGAATTTTTAGTTTTTGCTTTTTTGTTTTAGTTTTTCAAGATTATTTATTACTATTTTTTAAATTATCAATGAAAAAATGAGTTTTGCATTAAATGGCTTTATTTTGATTTGCAACAAAGAATTCATTGCAGTTTCTAAATCATGTTACAATTTGTGCTATGTCTGTTAGATCGCATTCACAACACTGGAGCAGAAAGCAATATTCCCTGCTCTTCAAACACAACATTGCTGAAATTTAAAAGAAAAGGCTCAATAATATGTTGTACAGATCCACAAAGCATTGACATCTTCACGTTGTGCTGCTTTTTGAAGTGGCAGCATATACAGAAGAGCTTTGTTTCAAGCACTTCATTCATGCACCTGTTGCCCAGACAAGATGAGCGCCACTCCATAAGATTATTACAATATCTTGTGATCACCTATCTAATATTTGCTGTTGTCTTATTAGAAAATCCATTGTTGACTACATTGTTTTTTGATAAAGTAAAACTGCCTCTATTTGGAGGATTTTTTTACTAGAGAAGAGATAATATTTGAGCTGATAACTCAGATTAGCAGAACTATAGAAATTGTGTTATATGAAAATAAACTGCACTGGTATCGGACTGGTATCTGTATTGCCAATGCTAAGAATTTTCGGTAAGGATCTGTTCTAAAAAAGGTAGTATCCGTACGTCCCTACATAGGAAATGAAATAGTTAAAGTTATTCTAGGAGAAAAGAACATGAAAGGATATGAGAGGACAAAAGGTCTAGAGTGTTTTGAGTAAAATTAAAAGTCTCTGTCACCAAGTTTTGACCTTGTTTAGTCAGCCTCTAAGCTCTGGAATCATTTCATCAAAACTCAGCCAACCCTTCCCACACAATCACATAAATAGATAACCCAACTATCACTAGATCTGTCAAGCTCAACCACCATTTTCCCCTTCTCCTCAATGAATAACAGCACAGTTCCCTCTCAACACATATATCACGAAACAACCGTAAATTCCCTCAGTCTGAAAAGCTCTGTCTCAACATTTTTATTTAACTGGGGAATTTGTCTTAAAACAAATAATTCATTTGGTCTCACAGTCCTTGGCAGGTCTATAATACCTGGAGGAAAATGCTGTATTCTTATAGCGTTCCATTCATCTCAATGGCAGCTGCTCAGTTGCCGCTGGACCCCCTGGAAATAAGTGAATTGAAATTTGCCTTCTTTCCTCATAGGTGGTGGTTTTTTGAGGCATCAATGTTTTGTGACAGATTACTTAAGAGCTGCAAGAAAGCAGCATCATGACAACACTGTCAGTGTCCTGAAAATACATTTTTCAGAGACCTAAACAAAAAGTTGGCAAATGGTAA
Source organism: Danio aesculapii (assembly GCF_903798145.1). Classification (NCBI taxonomy): domain Eukaryota; kingdom Metazoa; phylum Chordata; class Actinopteri; order Cypriniformes; family Danionidae; genus Danio; species Danio aesculapii. The sequence continues at coordinate 30,739,385 of NC_079436.1, read as the reverse complement.
AACATCTAGGCCTGCTTAGCATTTTGTTGTGATTCCTGGTAACTACATATTAGATGAAAAACAATGTAAATGATCGATTTGCCCTGAAAGCCAATGAAAATATGTATAAAAAATTTAGTTTATTTAAAGTTTTATATTGCGAATAATTTAAAATAGAATTAGACGTGGTTAAGCAGACTTGCGAAATAACTACAAAGACAAGTCAAATTAATGCACAATATAAATATTTAAATCAAAATGATGACACCCCCCCCCCCCTAAATACTTATTTGGATAGATATAGCAGGGCTCAACTATAAGAGCTGCCTGATGGCCTGGGGCCAGTGTGCGAGACGCTCGGGACAGTAGACAGAACAGTTTCTTATCAGATTGGGCCAGTGCTGCGTTGTCACTAAAGTTTAATTTGGCTGTGACTGTTTGTGAATTGCATGCAAAGAGGTCTTGTTTGCCCAGTTAGTGCGGTTTGTTTGGCTTATGTGAATGCTATCGTGCGCTGAACTGCACCAAATCAATCGGCCCAAGATCGCCTGCATAAGGTGGTCTTGGCTTGATTGAAATGAACACTGGAGCTGATCGAATGTAGTGAGAAAACAAAATGATCGAAAGAATTAACCAGGCTATATCACAGTGTATTATAGTTGTAAAACAGCCATATATACAGCTATATAAAAATTAGGAGTAGAGCGGGATGTCATTCCTACCAGCAAATGTGCGTTTCATGACGAATACGAAAGTAAAAGCATGCTGAAACATTACAGAGTGCTGTTTATCCGGTAAAAAAATTGACAGAAATTACCATCTGATATTTTTTTCATATTTTAATCTTATAATATTTTGTATTAGGCCTATTGTTTTGTTCATTTCTGCACTAACACGTTGAAAGAAAGATCAACATTGATCTGCTTCATGATCAGACTGCAGTCTCGGTTCATCTGTTATTTCTCTCTATAATTTAAGCCTATAAAGCATAATTCTAGGCAACGTTTTATTAAATAGATTGATTAATTCAATAGATCGATTTTTACAAAACATGAGAAAGACCTCTCTGATTTATATTTGGTGACGATGTCTGTGGGTGTCAAAATTAAAGTGTCCATTTTGCTTATATAAAATATATATATATATATATATATATATATATATATATATATATATATATATATATATATATATATATATATATATACACATCACAATTGTAAGATTTTAAATTGTCAGTTGTATCTAAAGAAAAGTTATGCCGAATAAAAAGTGTATGTATACAATTATGTTTGGCTTTTGACACATTATTTAAAATATGTGGCTAAGAAATAGCTATTAACTTTTTGGTGGGGCCAGTTAAAATTTTGGCAGGGCAAGTAAAAATCTGAACCACTGGTCAGATCAGGCCAGTAGAAAAAATCCTTTGTGTTGAATCCATCTTTAATGAACAAGTATGAATAAATGTATTCTTAATTTTGTCGTTTACTTCACATTCAACATTAAATAAACATTATTAAAAGAAATAAACTTAACATAGCCATCCACAGACCTGAAAGAAATCAAAAAAGTGGACAAGAGATGGATTTAAAAAGCAGGCACGAATGGGAATGTGTCTGCTTTGTCTACTTGTGATCGAATCAGCCAAAACACATCTTAATACCAGGAGTACAAACAGCCAAACAATAAAACAAAGTAATGTTTTATGCACATATTTACTGAACCTTCTGCAGATCCAAGAACATTATGATCTGGCCTGAAGAACTGTCATCCTTCACAAAAGCCTCAGCGTTTGCTATTAAAAACCACATTCCTTCAGAGTCTGAGGAGAGGAGCGTCCGGCTAAGATGCCGATAGTGCTGAAAATAAATGGAAAAGCACCAGCAGGATGACTCACACTCACTGACTGACCCCTCCTGAGCTCTTCGCTTTGTGGTGTTATATTAGCCCAGCGCTTCCAGTCAGCGCATTCTCTCATCTCCACCGTTCACTTTGTCTGCTGTTTCATTCTGAACTGCCTGCTGTTTCATTTGTGCTCCACTGATGCTTTGTCACAAAACAGACAGTGGTTTAAAAATAAAAATTCACTGGGAGGCGGGGGAAGTTGTGAAGTGACATAAAGAGTAGGACTGGTGAAAGATAGGCTTCTGCCTCGCAGGCATCCAAAACTATCTTGCAGAAAATGTTCCGGAAATGATCAGATGTAATGCACGCACAGGGAGTCCCAGCGGTCAAGAGTATATTTTTACAATCTCATATTAATTCTTAAAGGAAGCCATTTTATATTCAGCTTGATGACTAATTAATGATGACTATTAGTTACTTTTATTCCTATTAGCATCCCAAATTGAAAGTGAATGGGTATGGTGTTCAAAGGAAGAAGATAGTATCTCACTTTTTTAAATAAAGATCTCAAGAGGAAGAAAGAGTTGGATGGAGTTAACAAGTTCCAGGAGTGAAACTACATACATTTAACTTCAAAAAAACAAGCACAGCTAGATGTTGAAATTAATTACTTTAAGACACAAGGCCAGACAACAGTATGCAAATTAAGTGCCCATACTGAGTCAACTTTTTTGTGAATCACACAACATTTCTGAACATAAATACTTGACAAATGCATTCACAACCATGATACAAAGTTACTGAACTTGAATACATAATACTATTCTGCCCGTTAAACTTTTGGCCCTCAACAATAAAATAATAACAAATTTTTCATGTTTAGAATTTTTAGATTGCACTGTTTCTTTTTAATGGGTTAAAGTAAAAAAAAAATCAGCTGAAACTAAAAAAGGAGAAAATCCACTATTTCATTTTTAGTTTTACACTATTCAGGAGCCATGTGCCACCCACTGACTGGTTAAAGCTACTGCTCTCTCTCTCAGCTGTTGCCTTGAGATGCACTTGGCAATGTTAGTATATGTACACCAATTGTGGTGTGCAACATGAAGTGGCCTTCAGAGAAAGATAAACGTAACGCAAAAAAACATACAAATTAATGAAGAACGTAGGAGCAAATCCAAATTTGAGATTTAGAAATCAGATGCATTTTTGTAGTCCCAAGAAGAGGACATGTCTGGGAAAAAGAGGACATATGGTTATCCAATGTTATATGCAAGATCAAGCAATAATACTGTATTTTTAGCATGGTGAAGAACTTGTCACTGAGCTCGCCACCATATTTGTATCCATTATGGTCATAACAGTCACAGCCACATCACATCTAAAAATTTTAGATAAATAAACACTTTATACTGGTTATGACCTTTCTAATGATACATTTAACTGTGTTTTGTCCTTTCAGATAGTCAACATGTCTGCTTTAAATAACTTTTCAGCACATTTATTCTTCGGTTCACTAATTTCTGTTGTGGCCACAATTTTTAGGATTTTTGCCTAGCCTTTCTTGGTGATCAGAAAACACAACTGACCACTTATGTAAAACAACACTATTTAAAGAAAATAAATAATTTAGGATTAGATCCTTACTGTCTAGTGAACTGCTGAACCATAGATATATATATATATATATATTGTTTTCTGAGTCTAACAGTATGTAGGTACTTAGTATTTAGGTTACAAAAGGTAAAATTTTTTCAAATGGTTAACAATAACATTACAAGTAATGTAAGTGTCATTAAACTGAATAGCCTGTCAGTAAAGCAGGTACTATGTCAGGACACATTTATATACGAGTAGTTAATTTTACTGGTGCTACTGAAGCAACATGACATAATTCAGCTGTTTCTGCACAGCTGATTGACGGCATATTGTACTTTGGTCACACAAATAGCACCCGCAGCCCTGTGACATGTCATGTGGACCCTATGGATAATGGACAAACAGCACCAGTATTTGCTCCACCATGAAAAACACATCTGCAATGCCTATTTTCAACTGTAACAAGCAACATCATGACTGAGGTATGCTTGAGGATCTGTCCATTTTATTGTCACATTTTGTGACATTGTGTCCTGTTTTTGTGTCAGATGTCTTTGCTACATATTCTGTTTAAATTGCACCAGATTTTGTTTTAGAAGTTTGTTCAGTTTGCTCTAAAGTTCAGATGGCAGCATTCACCCTTCATTAAAAAAAAAATCCCCTAACGAAGAACTAATTTTAATCACACCAAATCTTCCAAATAAACACACCCTAAAATAGACCATTTTGAGGGATGTAAACAGTAGCAATGGTCCTAATGTACTTTTTTTCATTTCCATAGCTTCCGAAAATCCAAAAATGTCCACATACTGATAAATAATGTTATGATAGCTGTTTTAATGTTTGTTATGATTGAATTGCCTCTTGTTACAGTTAGAAAATAGTTTAACAACAAGCAGGAAATGTTTATGGGCCAATCACATCACCACACTGAAATGGCCTATAGGCTGATATAAACCATTACTGAATCAGATTCAATTAAAAATCTTGGAACTCAAAAATTAAATCAAACAGCAAATCCTTATAAATACATTTCCATAACTATGCGTTAAAGTTTTTATTAACAGTGCTCTCAGATATCATACTGTGGCCTCATACATCTAGCCCAAACATATTGCCCAGCTTTGACAGGTGATAGACAGGTGGCACAACCACTTGTCATGCCATATTAAAAACCACTGCAATATGTTCAGCCCTTCCTTTGTGTTTCCTCTTTTTGAGTGTCCATTACAGGTGAGCAAGTAGAAGTGTGAAAATCTGGTGGGTGACCCCACCTGCTTCCTGTTCTGGATCTCAGAGGCCATCCAGCCATGCTGTGACACTAAAGTCACACCACTTATTCCCCCTATGCCACTTTGGCACTGGTGGGCCAGTCCTGCAGTGTTAATGATTCATCACAGTCTGCTAGTTGTCATTAAGCGACTGTACAGTTTGCCTCTCTCTGCACTGCTACCAAGGTACATTAACAAGGAGCACATGGTCATATTGAGGTATTTTTCTCACTGAATGATCAAAGAAGATGCGTTTTAACTAAATGAAACACAGCAGGAAGCGAATAATAAAGGAACAGGAACGAAGCAACAAGCAAGTATATATATATATGAATAAATAAGTAATAGCAATCTGTGTCTGCATCTTCCAATAATGATGGTAAAACTGTGGTTTTAACAACACTGTCCAAGTTTAACTTTTGTGATTATTGATTTATTTTCCTACCGAAATATTTCTGGATGGCACTTCCGGAGCTCTGAGAGATCTTGTAAATAGGATCTCATTTGGAGGGCAAGGTGGGCGACCGCAGCGTGGCTGTCACTGGCACTGCAACAAAAACAACCAACAAAGAAAAACTGTGAATAGTTTAGGTACACAGCTACAGGAGTCCAAGCTATTAGAATGTTGAAATGAAAGATTTTAAGTGCTCTGATCTCCAGCTGTCCTACTAATAAGGGTACATTTTGCCCTAAGTTCAAACCTCTGTGGAGGTGGGTGCAAGAAAAGCCCATTTACCATGGACTATTATGCCAGCTGCTGACTGGCCTCACATTACACAACTTTCTGGCTTTGATGTCACAAAGTTTCTATTAAAGATTTAGTCGTTTCCCCTCTAGCACTACCCACAGGATCCTAAAGTTGAACCATCTCCTTAAGGTTCACTCTGAATAACAAATCTGCCTGGCAGGGATTCATGTTTTATGTTGTGCTTTAAAAATGCAAAAATGAGATGGCATATTGCAGTATGAGAAAAGTCCTTTGCTTTTCCATCACCGGTGTCGCTTTGAAGTTTGATAAATATTTAATGCGTTCACAATTGAACTTGCTTTTGCAAGGTTCGTAACAGAAACCTGTTAATTGACAATTTTTCCAACATGAATAGTTTGCTGATGCCTTTTAGTATCAAGTCAAATACTTCTCTAAAATACTTACTCTATTAACTCTTTTCCAGACAGCATTTTTTTATGTTGCCAACAACCGACAGCATTTTTGAGGAATTTCAGCCAATTTGATGAATCTCAGAATGTTTTCTTCTAGGAATAAATGAGCATATTATAAATCAAAACAAAACACAAAGCCTCTGCTTTCAAACATTTTAGGTTATCTTCATGTGTTCATGTTTTATCTCCATTTGAATGCAAGTTTAATAAAAAATGCAACACTTGAAAAAAACTAACAAATCTTTCTAAAATACACTAACACACATATACATGCATCCTGTACATACACATCCTAAACTGGGGTAGATCATTTTGCTGCAGCAAGCTGTGATAATGGAGTTTAATCAACGGAAGGTTGTGGAATTTCCTTTTTACCGGCAATCTTACTTTCACTTTTCTGACCATCTTTTATTTTGTGTCCTGTAACTCACTCAGGACATGCATTAGCATTTCCCCTACCATAATATACTGTGGGAAAATTGTGATTTCAGTCTCCATCTGTATGTTACGGCACCAAATTGTTGAAAATTCATGATTTCAGTCTCTCTCTAGGTCACAGAACCAAATTGTTGAAGATTTGTGACGTCAGCTGCGTGACTTCAAATTAAGTTAAAAAGATTCCATCTGGCGTGAAGACTGATATTTATTGAGCTAACAGTTTTAAATTGGATTCAGGTAGATGCCAATGTCTGTCTGTTTCACAGCACCAAATAGTTGGATTTTTAAGAACCCATGCAAAGAGACTCTTGTTGGTTGTTCTGCAGTCAAACAGTCGTCTTAGGCAAGTCTACATATCTCTCCAAAAGTCTGTAAGGGTCAGTTGTCCAATCTAAAATATTGTTATAGGGGCAGAATTTAGTGCAAGTGCCGATGCTTGACCAATAAGCAACACCACCAACATGACTTTCATTTCATTATTAATTTGTTTTTATTTTTTAATTAAATATCATTACTATAACAGAATTGTACATAACAGTAAAAATCAGCAAAGTCAGTTTATTGGCTAAAGCCAGCCAATGAAATGGAACGTTTTGTTTTGAATGTCATCACACAGGACAACTCAGGTTGTTTTGTTGGTCGCAATAGAGGCAGAACAATCCAAGGGTAATTTTTTTGTTATACCTACTGTCAGGGGCATAGCAACCGGGGGGGACAGGGGGATCCGTCCCCCTCACTTTTAGAGACAGACCATTTAGAAACAGGTAATTAATAATTATATGAACATATGATCTCATACAGACGTCCCCCCACTTTTAAAATGTCCACTACGCCCCTGCCTACTGTATATATTCAATACTGTTAGTTAAGGACTGTGTTGGTGGTTTGTTAACTTTTTATAAGTAACGTATATAAATAACTGAAAAGTTATATATCCTCCTCTCCTCTAGTTAGTTAAATGTTGGAATTATTCATTACTAAACATGATTTCTGAGAGTGTTTTTGTTGTTGTAACACATGAACATTTGGTAGAGGAATATCTCTAACAGGCCCAATTGGTACACATCTAATCTGTGTCCAAAAAATACAGTCTTTAATACAGTGCAAGCAAACACACACACACACACACACACACACACACACACACACACACACACACACACACACACACACACACTCCTGTAGAGAGAAAACACTGAAATGCGTAGAATTAAACACTAATACTCATGGTAATGTCTAGGAGTAACTCACTAGGAAGTCCTCAGCATCTATTCCTAACAAGGAAATATGGATGTAGAAAAAGAGTCCAGATGTCATGGAAACAAATCCACATGAACCGATCAAATGGCAGAGACACAAGGCAGCATGAAGCTGCAGAACGCCATTGAGACAATTCCACATGAGCTACCTGATACCATGGAAACAAATCCACACAAAGCTAGCAAATGCCATGCACCAAAATCCACATAAAGTCAAGGGGAAACAGAGACAGATCCCGTGAAACAGTTCAAAATGCCAAAAATACTACAAGTTAATATACAAGTTCCTGCTGTATTAGGAAAATATTTAACATTGGATTTGAATCTTTATATAAAAATCAGCAAATTTACAATACCATTATAACTTCTAAATAAACAATAAGCTAATTATCTTTATATGTTCTAATGGGCATGCAATGTATAACTTCAAGTCAAGCAAATTGGCTGAGCTAAAGTCACAGTTACGCGTGCTGCAATATTGACGATTAACGTATTAGAAAGTCTACTCAATTATTATTGTGTAAATAAAGTGCTGAATAGAATAAATTGACGAATAAATTTGTATTTTTATTTGCACACAAGAGTTTGCTTGTAGTTCACATTTAATCATAAAATTATAATTGAACCACTGAAGATGATGATGATGTTCTTGGTACTGTACCTTTCAAGGTTAGAGACCTCGGTTCTCGGAGACTTGTGTTCTGAAGAAACAATAAACGAAATAATGATTGATTCTATATATATTTTAAGGGTGTAACGTTGCGCGTATTTGTATTGAACTGTTCGGTACGAGACTTTGGGTTCGGTACGCATTACAAACCGAACGATTCAGACTAATATCTAAAAAGATAAAAGAGAATAAGTGTACAAAATATAATGTTTTCAGTACAAAAACGCTCAACAAGGCATCCCAAATGACGTGACAGGCAACATGCTGCCTTCCCCGCCCACCTCCAAACACTACTCCAATTAGGCAAACGCTGCACTAGCTCGCAAAATGGCCAGTAATGTTAATGTAATCCTCTTATAACCAACAGTGGGTCTGGCATTTGGGAACACTTTGGTTTCAGTACATTTATAGCTGTGGATGAGAGACAGGGCTCAAAATTGCGACCGTTTTAGTCGCATATGCGCCCCAAATTTTATCTATGCGACAACAAAATATATTTGAGAGCATTTGTGCGACTGCATAAAATTGATGTCGTGCGACCAGTTTTCCCAGCAAAATGTTCACCACCTGCGCGGTATTCACGCATTAAGCATCTTTGTACCTAAAAACATCAAACGCAGCGCTTAGGAATGGTTTAAAACAGTTGACATGACAACTTGCTGCAGTAAACAAAGCATGCAATGCTTGCCCTGCCTTCAAGCTCTTCTTATTAGCCCACTGCGCTAAAACAGAATGCGAATGGATTGGTTAATGTCAGCTGTCAATCACTTAGTTCCAATGACAGGGAGCTACAGCCGTAAAAATGTAAAGGTCTGGATCAGAGAGAATGAAAACAACACTGACAAATTTAGTTTTAGAACCACCTAAAGTTACAAATAATGGCATATCTGATTAGTAATCATGTGGTGAATGTCAATCCAGCATTTACACTTTTCGAAGAGTGGATAAAAGAGTTCCAGTGGTTAAAGTCCGCCATGAAAATGACTAAAGCATTCACCGTAAAGCCGGTGGGATGGAGTTTTCAGGTAACTCTACACATTTTAAGCACGAGATGTTCTAATGTTCTAACCTTCATTTAATCATCACGATGCTGTCAATCGTGTGTCTGACACTGCGTTCACCATCGCTAAAGAGCATGCATTCACTGAGATGAAACTAATATTGCAGCCCATGAAAAGACCGGTATTGCTAATAAGATTACTTATGCAAATAATAAGTTATATATCAATATCATCTGTGCAATATCAGACACCACCCATGAGAACACAGCAGTTATTATTGTTAACTAATAATAGAGCCGGTAAATTAAAATCTGAGAAATCCTCTGGCTTTTTTCTTTTTTTGCTGTAACACCACTGTGTCGTATCGAATCGAACCGTGACTTTTGTGAACCATTACACCCCTAATACATATATATATGATAGGATATCACAGTATATTGTAATTATTTTAGCCACAATAATCGTGTAGTGAAAAATATGATATTCACAAACCTAAACACAGTGTCTGTTTCTAGACACATTCTAGTTACACATTTTCAGGCGTTTTCAAAAGAGGTAAAGTGCTATACCGATGGCAAAAGAAACATAAAAGAGTGTTCTCTCTACCTCTCAATCCATGACAGGATAAACATATCGCTGAATCTGGTCACCACCACTGGAGCTACTTTCCCTTATTAACAAGAGAACAGCAGGTGCCATTGACCCAACACCCACTGGGGCTTTCAGTGTTGCTTATATTTTTAGTTGTACATTGGCCAAAGAGCACAAGGAGATGTTATTTGCATATGTCAAGCAAGAATATAATTGAATCGTGGCCCCCTATGACCTCAGCTATGATCACAGTCTCCTCAAGATTAAATTCATTAATGAGGGCTCCTGTGTCACATTCTTTGAGTGGAAAAACAATCTTGATTAACCCAGAAATACCACTGGGAATGTTTTTTTTTTTTTCCACAAGTTAAATATTTTTAAGTCTAATACATTTCTGATTCTCAAATATCCAAACTAATATCTACTCTGAGGAATGATTAAAAAGTGTACTTGGATAGATGCAGTATATGAACTCTATTGATTCTCCAATAATCCCATTTTTAGACATCTCTGGTCCAGTAACTGTAATAGGACCTATTTTAGCAAGTTGGTGAGGCCAGTGCATTCCATCCAACCTCAATGGTGCAAAGTCTTGACTGTTAGATGCACAGTGTCCAGATAATTTATGTTCTCCAGATACTGGTCTGGGCACTTAAAATGGCAGCTAGAAAAAATACCTGGACCTTTCACCGTGACCTGATTCTACTGAGAGGTGACCTCTCATTATTTTCTATGCTAAGCCATCTCCTGTTGATCATGCACAGCTTTGCCATATGTCAGTAAAAATGTGCCTAGCCACGAGTTAATTGAGAGCACAATAATCGGTGTGGCAAACAAACACACACTGGGTGTCTTCTCTGCAGCAGATTTTAAAATGGAGGAGCATCAGAAGGAAGTTTGTGATAAACAAAGAGAAATGTTTACTAACTAGAATTAGAAATGTAATTATAAATGTGGTAAATTTGCTACATATATTGTAAGAGGGAAAGAGGGAAAACACTCAAATGAATCAAAATAAGAGTTAAAGGGGTGGTCCAGAGTGTGTTTTTAAAGCTTGGTTCTGTTTATGTGATGCACAGCATTGTGGATGATGAAGTAATGATTGGCTCTTTGTGATCAGCCCCCACAAGCAGACCCTTTGCCTCTGCTCTGTAAATAGTAAGTGTAGCCATATCAGTTGGAGCCGAATCAGACAGAAAATGACACAGAGGACACAGCTGAACCTCATGCCTGCTCTCTAAGATAAAACCTGACAGGTGTCTTTCATATACATTCAGAGAAAGCATGTGTAAGTATTATAAAATGTTCACATATCTTTAGCAATATCTTTTGCAAACAGCATTTCCCGTTGTTTACATCCTTGTTTATGTCCTTGCTACAACATACAGTTAATGCTAGAAACGATGCATGTAATCGATTAATTTTAACAAATAAAAACACTTACAGGTTACGGCTCACAGTCCACAGCTTCGTCTATTATGGTAGGAATAATTTTTAGCCGAATCCAACTGAACTGAGAGAGATTCTGGAAGCTATCCTTTGTCAAATGCTAGCTATATATATTTTTTATATTTCTCTGGAACATAATTAAAATTAAACTGTAAGCACTTCTCTCTTTGTGTCATGTTCTTTGGAAGGATAAATACAGAAACAGAATAAGCTCTGTGGAAATAGCAGCGTTTGAATGGCATTTTAGCTTTCTCTGCTATAACTATACAGCACCTCTGGCCACGCCCCTTAACTGTGTGTGGTTTATGATTTCATTAACCCTGATGTATATTTTTGTAGTCCCCAAACTTCGTTCGCTGTAGGCTTTGCTAAGCTAACTCTGTAAAAGTCAATGTCTCCCTTTGCACTGAGCGTATTACATTCAGAGATTATGTTCACACAGCTACACTATACATGAACTAAAGTTTAAAATATGATATCGTAGTAGACCACCCCTTTAAAAGTACTTTAATGAATGAAACTTAATACTGAAAAAATTGTACATACCGTTGCCAATTGTAAACAAAATGAATGAAATGAAAATGAATAACTTTTTACATTAATTCTATTTTTTCTATTTTTAATTTTATTTGGCAGACTTTTAATTGTTATAAAACTTGTATTAGTGTGTATGCGAATGTATTAATTTATCAAAAATAAAAATGTGAAGAATGGCTTTTGATTTGTTCTTCCAAAATTAGACAAATTCCTTAACATTCTGCTTTATACAGCTAATTAAGCTTTGACTGGATTCAGAAAACTGAGGGCCTTAATTAACTGCTGCATTTGCAAGCAACACACAGTTGCAGCATTCTTGGACAATTTAGTGCTTTGAATGAAATATTTCAGCAACTAATTAAGTCACTCATAAAGAGTGTTAATTTTCTGAGTGAATCAATAAATAAATGTTTTGTGTTTAAATTAATCAGAATGTTGAATAAATTGGCTGAAAGATTGATTAACCCAAAGACAGACTGGTGTATCAATGTTATGTACAAAGTCACTAAAATCCCACCAATCATGAAATGCACAAAACACAAATAATTAGAGTGAAACTAACAGTAAAATGGCCAATGTCATTCAAACAATCAAATTCAAAGACCAAAAATAGTTGTAGCATAATTGCTAATAAAAATGATAATAATGAAACTTATCACATTAATCTTGCCACTTGGTTTTAGCAAGCAGAAAAGATTGATAGCCTCTGGTTCGTGGCAAAGAAAGTCTGTAGTATTTATGCACATCTAGCAACAGGGAATAGTTAATAGTAAATGTGAAGTTGATGACTTGCTACTCTTATTATTTATGGCAGCATTCATATTGCTTATTGGATTGAAGAACTGTCACAGAGAGTTAATCCAATATTGAAATGTCAGCTGCTTGATATAATCTATGTACTGCTATGTTTCCATGCAGAATTATGCATTTATGAGAAAAATGTTTTCCAACACGTCCAGACTTGATTGGTTGAGATGTCTTTACACCTTATGTTCATCAAACCGTGCCAGTTTATTTATGTCACATTCACCAAGTGTGAACTCCCCCTCTGATCTGAACAGACAAACACACTCCTGCTCTCTCGAGTAATAATGCAGTCAGTGAGTTGGTGTCTAGATCACAGATAAGCAATAACCCCTGTGCATTTTACACTGCTTGATGAAGACAGTGGTTTGGATGTGGCTGCGAATACAAAGCAAGAACACCATCGGGGTAAAAGTCAATGACACAGCTCATAATTTAGCATGGGTAGCTAATAAGATGCAAGAACATGAAAACCTTTCAGCAACAACTGTGCTGTTAGTCAGTAATGTACTGTTGTAATAGTAAAACAGAACATTCTTTGGCAAAAACGTAGCATGGAGAATAATTTAATCTTTTTTGAACTGATATGATGCCTAGCAGACAGAGGATGTAAACATGACGTCACATTGATGTTGTACCCCAATGTGATGGGACTTCGCATTTTGTTTGGAAATGAAAATCGGGTTGACATCAGAACACAACATCAGGCAAAACTCAATGTCCAACATCGGACAGAGGTTGTATTTTAGTCACTTTCCAACGCAACCTAAAAACCACAAAATATCAATGTCAAATGATGTTACAGCTTGACGTTGTGTGGACATTACCACTATAACGTCTATCAGATATTGGATTTTGGTTGACATTCCTGACAAATAAATGTCAGTATTTGACATCAATATGACATTGGTTTAAGATGTTGGCTAGATGTTGGACTTTGGTTTCCTTCCAACACAACAAAATCAACAAAATAGCAACATAATTTCACATCGTTATTGGACGTCAAAAATAACATTGTCTTTAGATGTTGGCAACTTAAATCTAACCTAATATAAACGTCTTATGACGTTGTGTGTCGGTTGGGTGGTGAAATTGAGCAAAAATGAGCACACCCCATTTGGAAAATTATTATTTTTATCCATTTTTCAGTGAATATAGCGCTTAATTTTGATGCATTTAAATGAAAGTTTTATTATATTCATTAAATCTTTAGGAATAGAAAGATAATGTATTTAAATTCAAGTTACTGCAAAACAATTTCATATTTTTCCACAACATATTAATATTGCTGTACTCATTTTTGGACTGTTTTTGTTTAATTAGTTTATTATTCAGAGTTTGTAATGATATGAGGAGGACTAAGTGATGACAACATTTTCATAGTGGGATGAACTAAAGCTTTGTAACGGGTTGCGAAAGAGCTATTCAGTGTTTCCTGAGTGCAGTATTAGAAGTCGAGATCGCATTTATGTAATAGCCTACGAGCATGCGGATCTCTTTGCTTGCGCGCTGATTTTTTATGCTCGTGCACAAAACTTCTTGCACACCCCCTCAAATATAAGCCGCTTTAAGAGTGCACAGATCTTCTTGTGCGCTCTCAAATAAACGCTGCTGAGGTGCGATTTAGTGCGTTTATGTAACGAGTATGTCTCTAGCATTTATTAGATTTGCTAGGAATATTTATGAATGCCTCCGGTATTAATGCATCCTGAAATAAAGTAAAACGGCTGTACGTCGTGTTTGCTGGCCTGACGCATCACGCACCTGTCACAGTCAGCCAGTCACTCAATCAGCACGTAACCTTAAAGGGTTAAACAAATAATGCACAGCACTACTACGGTCGGTTACAGAAAAGTTCACGCTGTTATAATTCACTTACCTTTTAATACGTTTTGGTGCGATTATCACCCGCTATTTAAAAAATAGAATGTTTTGAATGAGAAGCTGTAATGTAGCCGTGGCGGGAAGAATGAATGTAGCGGAAACCATGAGTTAACTTCATTCAATTACCAGCACACCCAGCAAAAAAATGTCTATTGCACAGGGAAGTTATTTTGAGTTCCTAAAACACAACTCATATTTATCAAATTTAACTAGAAAAACATAGGCCGATAAACCATTCACTTTAACTGTGCAGTAAGAAAGAAGAGAGGAATCGATTTTAATTTCATGTAGATTTTACAGTTTTGGAAAGTCAACAACATAACCTAACCATAATATTAACAGGGTTTTTTAAGGCTTCAAGTGAAATGTAAGAATGTTTATGACCATTATGAATGAATTTTCACACTTAAACATGGCTAAAGCCTAAGGATTTTTAGATTTTTAAAGGATTTTCTTTGTCCAGTTAAAAAAATTACTTGTAGCCTGGGTGCCACAATGGGTTGAAAAAAAGTACACAATTGAATAGTAATTGAAAAGCAACAAATCAGTTTTATGTTTTCTTTTTGACGATATACAAAACAATGATGTATTATTTTTAGCATTATGGTCTTATAATGCCCTTGAATCATTAATGTAATATCTGTATTATCTATTTTTTTTTTCAATTCTACTTATGGATTCTGATGTTTGGTTGTATTGTGTACTTATTGTAGAAAACCATTTAAACCATACATCTGTATGTAAGTTTGGAAAGTGCAATAAAATACTAAATGGAAAAAATTTACTTGAATAATACTTAAATATGTTCAACTTTTTCAATATAAATTTCTTTGACAAGCTTTAAAGAATATAATAAACTAAATGTACAGTTTGTGCACCACATATGGTCTATAAATACATGGAGAACCTACAAATGTTATTGTGAGGAAGATAATTAAACTATAATGGTTTTGTTAAAAGTTTTTAAGATTTACAAATCAATATTTCAGTGACTTTACGTCTTTTTAAGGCCTAAACTTTGTTTTAGAAATGTAAAACATTTTAAGACT